>NW_019948399.1:0-2314 GCF_002910315.2 Salvelinus sp. IW2-2015
GGTGAGGCTGCCTCTCACCTGTCTGAGGGGAGGGGGGAGCAGCGGTGAGGCTGCCTCTCACCTGTCTGAGGGGAGGGGGGGAGCAGCTTCCTCTCACCCGACTCACCGTCCCTCCGCTCTCCCTCCCTCCGCTGAGAAAAGGGGACACGATCTTCCAGGTGATGGCGAAACAAGTCACACTGCATTATTTCTGCCTCATGCACTAATTCATGTTGTTACTCCTATGCCAAGATAAAGTTAAATATAATTTGATATAATAAAAAGAGACAAGCCGCTAATAACAACAACGCAAAGCTTATGGAAACACTTTGTTATAGTCATTCATTTGTAGCTGCAGTGCTGGTTCTAGCGTGCGTGGAAGTAGGGAGAACGTTCATTTTATGGCTTATGAAAGTGTTGAACAACGTGTTGACAGTGCTGAGTAACAACTCAAACAGGAAGTCACTCATTAAAACAGCAGCTCTTTGCTATATTCGTTGAGTCTCTATAACATGGTTTTAAAAGTTGTGAAATCTCACAGTAATGACGTTGCTGTGAGCTCAAGGTTTCTTTTTACAGTCTATGGTCTCAAGGAAACTGTGCAGACACGGTGTTCTGAGCTATCTGATTGGCCAGCGGTAGGCCTATAGGTGCACTTTGCTCTCTGGGCATGCTGGGTAGGCAGAGTTCTACCTTCAGATACGTGAARTGAGGGCTAGGCGACATGGCTAAAATATCATATCATGGTATTTTATGTTTTTGCTTTATGAGTAGTGCGTGACCCTTGGGTGACAACACATATATTCTAAGTGATTTCAGTGTGTCTTTCTCCATTCTGATTGGTTTATACTGTTCAATTCAACTTCAACCTAAAATTATTTCCTGCATTTCCATCAACTTCTGCATTTCCTGCACTCAATTTCAGATCATTTCCACACTGCCACGATATGGGCATGAAATACTAAGGCCTTATTTTGAACCAAATGTTGCGATTTAGATTAAAAAAACTTGGGTGAACTTTTGGAATCATGGAAAGAGAATGTTTATTATAATTCTATAGTTAGAATATAAATAATAGTGGGCACTTTGAATACAGTGTTTGACATGACAACGAATGAAAATGCCATGGACGATTTATTGTGACAGGGTGAAGAACCAAAGTGATGTTCAGTGTTTCCTAGGGGACCCTATAATCTTTGGATACATTAAATTTATATTTATATAGCCAACATATTCATGCTTCGCCTATTCCTCTTTGATTTAGAAGATACTGTTGTACAAACAACATGCTAATTTAAGCCTCTACCAGTACTGGTATCAGGCTGTATTAGTTAGCTACGTTTGCTCTGACTCGGGTGAGGAACAGATTAGGGACAGGGACTTATAGCAGTATGTTGATGACGGACTATAGCGGCATAGTATATCAAGGATATAGCAGTGAGCAGAATGTTTAGACAGGACTATAGCAGTATGTTAGACAGGACTATAGCAGCATTAGACAGGACGTATAGCAGTACTATATAGACAGGACGGAATAGTAGGAGTATAGACAGGACGATAGAGCATTAGACAGGACTAGCAGAATTAGACAGGACGTATAGCAGGTATATAGACAGGACTATAGCAGTATGAGACAGGACGATAGCAGTATGTTAGACAGGACTATAGCAGCATAGTATAGCAGATTAGAACAGGACTATAGGCAGTATTAAGACAGGAACTATACAGTATGTAGACAGGAACTATAGCAGTTTAGACAGGACTAATAGCAGATGTTAGACAGGCGATAGCATATGTTTAGACAGGACGATAGGGCAGCATTAGACAGGACTATAGCAGTATGTTCAGGGAGAACAGGCACGTACTAGCAGTATTAGAGAAGAGCAGCGGACTCATAGCAAGTATGTTAGACAGGACTATAGCAGTATGTAGAACAGGACTATAGCAGTATTAGACAGGACTTATAGCAGTATGTTAGACAGGACTATAGCAGCATTAGCAGGACTATAGGCAGTATGTTTAGACATGTGCACACTCATAGCAGCATTAGACAGGACTATAGCAGTATTAGACAGGACTATAGCACAGCATTAGACAGACTAGTGCAGCATATTAGACGCAGGACTATAGCAGCATAGACAGGACTATAGCAGTTAGACAGGACTAGCACATTAGACAGGACTATTAGAGCATTAGACAGAGATCATAGCAAGCATTAGACAGGACTATAGCAGTATTAGAACAGGACTATAGCAGCATTAGACAGGACTATAGCAGTCATGTTAGAGAGGGACTAGCAGCATAGATCACGGACTAATAGGTAGTATTAGCAGGA
>NW_019948399.1:2339-7958 GCF_002910315.2 Salvelinus sp. IW2-2015
AGTAACTTTTTATTTAGCCTAGTTAGCTAGTAGCTACAGCTCTAGCGTATTAGCGGCTAACACGATTTTGACTTTTAAACTTGCTTAAGAAGAATACAGAACTAGCGTTTGCACGATGTAGAAACACAAACTAATGATTGTAATCTATAGAACGCTTGTGGGATTATATTAAGATCAAAGTGGAAACCAGCATCGTTGTCCATCACACATTGTTGCACACTGACGCAGGCAGACTGAACGGAAGTGTCTCGTTGTGCAAGCAACAACAAACCACTCTTGAGTGACAGGGGGCGGGAACTATGGTCTATGTGGAAGCGGCATGGAGATGAGAAGAGAAGAGAGGGAGGACCTCAATGTGCGGAGTAAACTATAAAATGGACGTTACAACGCGGCGTGATGCAACATTAACAAACAAATATTCAAATACCGTTATAGAAGGTAAAGTAAAACCCAAACCGGGTCCGTGCATAAATACCGGTATACAGTAACAACGCTATACGCCCAGTCCTACAGGTGAAAAATGGTTCAACATGTGAACCTCCGCTTCCTGGCACTATGGGCTGTTGAATCAAGTGCACCCAACCACAAACAGCCGTAAAATGAATGCAAACAAATTGGAATGGAAGGCTTCTATCGTTGATTTTTTACAAAATGATTTGGTGATCGACTAGGAATGCTTGGAGATCGACCATCGATCGATCGCGGTTTGGTGACCACTCAAGCTAGACTATAGCAGTAAGAGAGAGCAGTGTGTTGACAGCTTACGATGTTAGACAGGACTATAGCAGATTAGACAGGACTATAGCAGTTGTTAGACCAAGACTATAGCAGCATGTTAGACAGGACTATAGCAGTAATAGACAGGACTATAGCAGGTGCTTAGACAGACTATAGCCAGCATTAGACAGGATATAGCAGTATTAGACAGGACTATAGCAGTATTAGACAGGACTATAGCAGTATTAGACAGGACTAATAGCAGTATAGACAGGACTATTAGCACAGTATGTAGACAGGACTATAGCAGTATGTTAGACAGGACTATAGCAGCATTAGACAGGACTATAGCAGTATGTTAGACAGACATGGTATAGCAATTAAAGCTATTAGACAGGAACTATAGCAGGTCTTTAGACAGGACTAATAGGCAGTATGTTAGACAGGACGTATGCAGTATTTAGACAGGACGATAGCAGGATGTTAGACAGGACGATAGCAGTATTAGACAGGACTATAGCAGTATGTTGAAGGACGATAGCAGATTAGACAGGACTATAGCAGTATTAGACAGGACTCATAGCAGCATTAGCAGGACTATAGCAGAGTTATGTTAGACAGTATGAGTTAGACAGGACTTATGCAGATTAGACAGACTATAGCAGTATATTAGACGAGGACTATAGCAGATTGACAGGACTATAGCAGCATTAGACAGGACTAGCAGTTAGACAGCACATAAGCAGTATCTAGACAGGACTATAGCAGTATTAGACAGGACTATAGCAGTATTAGACAGGACTATAGCAGCTATGTTAGACAGGACGATAGCAGTATGAGAACAGACATAGAGTATTAGACAGGACTATAGCAGTTTAGACAGGACTATAGCAGTATTAGACAGGACTATAGCAGTATTAGACAGGACTATAGCAGTATTAGACAGGACTATAGCAGCATTAGCACAAGGACTATAGCAGTATTTAAGAACAGGGACTTACTATAGCAGCATTAGACAGGACTATAGCCAGTATGTTAGGGGAGAGCAGTTGACGGAAGGTAGCGTGATCAGCGATCAATTGAGATTAGCAGGACTTATACAGTATGTTAGACTCGAATAGAGATGTGACAATATATCAAGGTATATAGCAGAATCGACGCGATGACATGTTACCAGGATATCAGTGCAGGATGATAGATTGTTAGAAGGACGATAGCAGTATGTTAGACAGGACTATAAGCAGTATTAGGACAGTGACTACAGGCAGTATTTAGACAGGACTATACAAGCATGTTAGACAGGACTTGCTGCAGCCAGTAGCAGTATTAGACAGGACTAATAGCAGTATGGTTAGACAGGACTATAGCAGTATTGACAGAATAATATATGACAGAGGACTATAGCAGTATTAGACAGGACTATAGCAGCATTTAGACAGGGACTATAAGCAGAATTAGACAGACTATAGGAGCAGATAGACGAATATATGCACTTGTTAGACAGGGACCTTAATAGCAGTATGTTAGGACAGGACTATAGTATTAGAGTTAGCCAGCATTAGACATAGGACATAGCACATTAGAACAGGACCTATATGCAGTCTGTAGACGGACTATAGTACAGATATGTTGTAAGACATAGGAATATACAGTATGGTAGACAGAGATGATAGAGCAAGTTTAAGACAGGCTATTAAGCATAACAGGCAAGCAGTTGTTAGAACAGGACTAAATATGTTAGCAGACCTTAGAGAAGACGACTATAGCAGTATTGAAGACAGGATATAGAGCTTGAAGATTAGCGCATAGCTTTAGCAGTATTAGACAGACTATGAGATTAACAGACTATAAGCAGTATTAAGACGGGATCTATAGCAGTATTTGATTAGACAGGACTATAGCAGTATGTCAGAAGAAAGAGACGACAGAGTTACCTATTATACCATCAATATGTTTAGAAGAACTATAGCAGTATTAGACAGGACTATAGCAGTATTAGACAGGACTATAGCAGTATTAGACAGGACTATAGCAGTATTAGACAGGACTATAGCAGTTCGTGAGACAGGACGATAGCAGCATTAGACAGGACTATAGCAGTGCAGTGTGTGACTGTTTCCAGTGTAGTGGTCCGCTCCGTGCTGGGCCAAAGTGGTTAGTCTGGGACCTGGAATGTTTTAGGCAGCTCAGCTCAGCCAGTCACCAGGCTAATGATTAACAAGGAGCCATTTGTCCCTAGCCCGGCTGCTCTGCTCAACAGATCAGGAGCTCTGCTCTCTCCTCTCTCTCTCCCTCCCCAACAATGACGTCCAACAGGTCAGACCCCCTCCCTCCCTGCCCTACTAAACAACAATAGTTTGTTTCTAAATGCCCAGCCATTCTTTCCCAGTGGGATCTGTAGCGTAGCGGCTCGGCCCACAGACTGGAGTCATGAGACTGTCCTGCTGTTGCTGCTTTAGCTCGTATCCCAAACGSCACCCTATTCCCTACATAGTGCACTACTTTAGACCAGGGCCCATAGGGCCCGTAGTGCACTATGTAGGGAGTAAGGTGCCGTTTTGGGACCAAGCTCCATTCTGTTCCTGGTCTGGTCACTGTGAGTTAACAAACAGCAGTCTGAATGGACATCAATGCTACTCTTCTTCTTACGAGCTTCAGCGCTAAACAGATGAATGTGGGGGGTTTTAAGAGCTACTCTGAGATACTCATGTGTGGATGAATGAGATGTCAGTGGGTATCCACCTCCAGCACCCCGTCCTCGGGGAGGTCGGTGCAGTGGATGGCGTTCTGCACTTTGGTTTTACCATACAGAGCTCTTAACGAGGCGGGACGAAGATGACGAGCAATCTCCTGGGAAAGAGAAAAACACATTTGTTAGCATTAATAGGAATAAACAGAATGTTCCCGTAAACATGGAGGGCGTTCATTTCTACAAGCCCTATATGTCTCAGAGACTAAGTTCATTTCTACAAGCCCTACAGGTCTCAGAGACTAAGTTCATTTCTACAAGCCCTATATGTCTCAGAGACTAAGTTCATTTCTACAAGCCCTATATGTCTCAGAGACTAAGTTCATTTCTACAAGCCCTATATGTTTCAGAGACTAAGTTCATTTCTACAAGCCCTATATGTCTCAGTTAATTGTGCTCTGGTACCAAATGTAAAAGAGAATCTATGTACCTAACTTCTCACTGGTGGAAAGATGCAAAAGAAGCATTGAAAGCATCAAGCTTTAACAATCAGGAGGATAAACATTTGATCACATTTTGAGGAACATCACTGCCATCCCACTGGGTAAAGAAGTCAATTCAAAGTCTGTTCCACGTTGGTTCAATGTCATTTCATTGAATTGACGTGGAAACAATGTCAGACTGGCCCTCTCCCCTGTCAGACTGGCCCTCTCCCCTGTCAGACTGGCCCTCTCCCCTGTCAGACTGGGCCTCTCCCCTTCTCCCCTGTCAGACTGTCCTTCTTCCCCTCTCCCCTGTCAGACTGGGCCTCTCCCCTCTCCCCTGTCAGACTGTCCTTCTTCCCCTCTCCCCTGTCAGACTGGGCCTCTCCCCTCTCCCCTGTCAGACTGTCCTTCTTCTAGGACTGTAGACCACACACAGATAGGGCTCTGAGACTGTAGACCACACACAGATAGGGCTCTGAGACGGTAGACCACACACAGATAGGGCTCTGAGACTGTAGACCAGCACACAGATAGGGCTCTGGAGACACGGTTAGACCAACACAGATAGGGCTCTGAGACGGTAGAACCAACACAGATAGGGCTCTGAGACTGTGACCACACACAGATTAGGGCTCTGAGACTGTAGACGACACACACAGATAGGGCTCTGAGACGTAGACCACACACAGATAGGGCTCTGAGACTGAGACCACACACAGTAGGGCTCTGAGACGGTAGACCACACACAGATAGGGCTCTGAGACTGTAGACCACACACAGATAGGGCTCTGAGACGGTAGACCACACACAGATAGGGCTCTGAGACGTAGACCACACACAGATAGGGCTCTGAGACGGTAGACCCAACACACAGATAGGGCTCTGAGACGGTAGACCACACACAGATAGGGCTCTGAGACTGTGACCACACAAGATAGGGCTCTGAGACGGTAGACCACACACCAGATAGGGCTCTGAGACTGTAGACCACACACAGATAGGGCTCTGGACGTAGACCACACACAGTATAGGGCTCTGAGACTGTAGACCCACAGACGCTGAACGAGACACACACAGAGGCTCTGAGACTGTAGACACACACAGATAGGGCTTGAGACTGTAGACCACACACAGATAGGGCTCTGAGACTGGTAGACCACACACAGATAGGGCTCTGAGACTGTAGACCACACACAGATAGGGCCTCTGAGACGTAGACCACACACAGATAGGGCTCTGAGACTGAGACCACACACAGATAGGGCTCTGAGACTGTAGACCACACACAGTAGGGCTCTGAGACTGTAGACCACACACAGATAGGGCTCTGAGACGGTAGACCACACACAGATAGGGCTCTGAGACTGTAGACCACACACAGATAGGGCTCTGAGACTGTAGACCACACACAGATAGGGCTCTGAGACTGTAGACCACACACAGATAGGGCTCTGAGACTGTAGACCACACACAGATAGGGCTCTGAGACGTAAGACACACACAGATAGGGCTCTGAGACTGTAGACCACACACAGATAGGGCTCTGAGACTGTAACCACACACAGATAGGGCTCTGAGACGGTAGACCACACACAGATAGGCTCTGAGACGGTAGACCACACAAGATAGGGCTCTCGAGACGGTAGACCACACACAGATAGGGCTCTGAGACTGGTAGACACACACAGATAGGGCTCTGAGACTGGTAGACCACGCACACAGAATAGG
>NW_019948399.1:9352-15919 GCF_002910315.2 Salvelinus sp. IW2-2015
ACACAGATAGGGCTCTGAGACGGTAGACCACACACAGATAGGGCTCTGAGACTGTAGACCACACACAGATAGGCTCTGAGACGGTAGACCACACACAGATAGGGCTCTGACGAATAGACCACACACAGATAGGGCTCTGAGACTGTAGACCACACACAGATAGGGCTCTGAGACTGTAGACCACACACAGATAGGCTCTGAGACTGTAGACCACACACAGATAGGGCTCTGAGACGGTAGACCACACACAGATAGGGCTCTGAGACTGTAGACCACACACAGATAGGGCTCTGAGACTGTAGACCACACACAGATAGGGCTCTGAGACTGTAGACCACACACAGATAGGGCTCTGAGACTGTAGACCACACACAGATAGGGCTCTGAGACTGTAGACCACCACCACGATAGGGCTCTGAGACTTAGACCACACACAGATAGGGCTCTGAGACTGTAGACCACACACAGATAGGGCTCTGAGACGTTAGACCACACACAGATAGGGCTCTGAGACTGTAGACCACACACATATAGGGCTCTGAGACTGTAGACCACACACAGATAGGGCTCTGAGACTGTAGACCACACACAGATAGGGCTCTGAGACTGGTAGACCACACACACAGAGAGGCTCTGAGACTTAAACCACACACAGATAGGGCTCTGAGACTGTAACCACACACAGATAGGGCTCTGAGACTGTAGACCACACACAGATAGGGCTCTGAGACTGTAGACCACACACAGATAGGGCTCTGAGACTGTAGACCACACATCACTCTGGGGAAACTCTCTAGTGAGTGAATGAGATGTGTTTTAATAACATGAATTGGGATTAGTGAAATCAAAGGGACTATGCCCACATTGAGACATTTCAAGTCCAATTAAGGCCAAATGTAATTTTTTTCTTCCTCGTCCCCTTTATGCTGTTTGTTCATTTTATCAGAGGAACACTAGCCAGGGACGGTTTCCCCCCAGTAGTATTCAGTCTAGTGAATTCAAACACAACCAATAATCTGCTCTTCTTCTCTCAGAAGAGACAAGAAGAAAAGCGGCAATAGTACTGTTTGTCCATCTTGAGATGCCATAGCCAGTAATACACTTCCTCAAAATAGTCAGAATTAATTTTAAGACAACTCAAGAAATCTGTCATTAATTTAGACTTTTTTTTTTTTTGCCAAAGAGATATTAGTTGGGCAATTTTGCATCTAACTCAGATGTTTGGTGCAGTATTTCTCAAGTGAAAAAATATGCATTAAAACGATTCGTCTTTCGTTGAATGATAAACACTTAATTGAAGAGTCCCTACTGTTGACCAATCACCGACGAAGGGGCGMAGACTTCGGCTACTGACTTCCGGCTTGGCCTCCGGATTTTTTTTCTCTCTTCACAAACAGACAAAAAAAAAAAAACTTGCCAAAAACAAAAACTAACAAAAACGTCACAAAATGTCTTCATAATTTGCCATGAACTGTTCCCATTTCGGATGAGAAGCATGCAAACACCTTAACAAAGAGAGAAAGCACTGCCAACGAGCGACAACATGCTTTACATTCTAACGGTTTGCTCTCACCCAAAAGACAGGAACCAGTGCTCCCGAGTGGCTCAGCGGTCTAAGGCACTGCATTTCAGTGCAAGAGGTGTCACTGCAGTCCCTGGTTCGAATCCAGGCTGCACAATTGGCCCAGCGTTGTCAGGGTAGGCCGTCATTGTAAATAAGAATTTGTTCTTAACTGACTTGCCTGGTTAAATAAAGSTAAAAAATATTTGCGGAGTTTCTCCCATTCTTCTCTGCAGATCCTCTCAAGCTCTGTTAGGTTGGATGGGTAACGTCGCTGCACAGCTATTTTCAGGTCTCTCCAGAGATGTTTGATCGGGTTCAAGTCCGGGCTCTGGCTGGGAGACTTGTCCCGAAGCCACTCCTACGTTGTCTTGGCTGTGTGCTTAGGGTCGTTGTCCTGTTGGAAGGTGAACCTTCACCCCAATCTGAGGTCCTAAGCGCTCTGGAGCAGGTTTTCATTAAGGATCTCTCTGTTCTTTGTTCCGTTCATCTTTCCCTCGAACATCCCCACAGCATAATGCTGCCACCACCATGCTTCACCGTAGGGATGGTGCCAAGTTTCCTCCAGACGTGACGCATGGCATTCAGGCCAAAGAGTTCAATCTGGTTTAATCAGACCAGAGAATCTTGTTTCTCATGGTCAGTTCTTTAGATGCCTTTCGGCAAACTCCAAGCGGGTTGTCATGTGCCTTTTACTGAGGAGTGGCTTCCATCTGGCCACTCTACCATAATGACCTGATTGGTGGAGTACTGCAGAGATGGTTCTCCTTCTGGAAGGATCTCCCATCTCCACAGAGGAACTRTGGAGCTCTGATAGAGTGACGTTCAGGTTCGACCAAGGCCCTTCTTCCCCCGACTGCTCAGTTTGGCCGGGCGGCCAGTTCTAGGAAGAGTCTTTGTGGTTCCAAACTTCGGAGGCCACTGTCTTCTTGGGGACCTTCAATGCTGCAGACATTTTAGTGTGAGGGAGATGAACCCTCCGTGGGTTTTAGTGTGAGGGAGATGAACCCTCCATGGGTTTTAGTGTGAGGGAGATGAACCCTCATGGGTTTTTAGTGAGGGGAGATGAACCCTCCATGGGTTTTAGTGTATGAGGAGATGAACCCTCCTTGGGTTTAGTGTGAGGGAGTGAACCCTCCATGGGTTTTGAGTAATGGTTAGGGAGATGAACCCTCCGTGGGTTAGTGTGAGGGAGATGAACCCTCCATGGGTTTTAGTGTGAGGGAGATGAAACCCGTCCATGGTTTAGTGTGAGGAGATGAACCCTCCATGGGTTTTAGTGTATGAGGGAGATGAACCCTCCTTGGTTTTAGTGTGAGGGAGATGAACCTCCATGGGTTTTAGTATGAGGGAGATGAACCCTCGTGGGTTTTAGTGTGAGGGAGAATGACCCTCCATGGGTTTTAGTGTAGGGAGATGAACCTCCTTGGGTTATAGTGTGAGGGAGAATGAACCCTCCATGGGTTTTAGTGTGAGGGAATGAACCCTCCATGGGTTTTAGTGTGAGGAGATGAACCCTCCATGGGTTTTAGTGTGAGGGAGATGAAACCCTCCATGGTTTAGTGTGAGGGAGATGAACCCTGGATTTTAGTGAGGGAGATACCTCCATGGTTTTAGTGTGAGGGAGATGAACCCTCATGGTTTTAGTGTGAGGAGAATGAACCCTCCATGGGTTTTAGTGTGAGGGAGATGACCTCCATGGATTTTATGTGAGGGAGTGAACCTCCATGGGTTTTAGGTGTGGAGGGAAGAGAACCCCAATGGTTTTAGTGTGAGGGAGAATGAACCTCCATGGGTTTTAGTGTGAGGGAGATGAACCCTCCGTGGGTTTTTAGTGTGAGGAGATGAACCCCATGGGTTTTAGTGTGAGGGAAGATGAACCCCATTGGTTTTAGTGTGAGGGAGATGAACCTCCATGGGTTTTAGTGTGAGGGAGATGATAACCCTCCATGGGTTTTAGTGTGAGGGAGAAGAACCCTCGCGTGGGTTTAGTGTGAGGGGAGGTGAACTCCTGCCGTGGGGTTTTAGTGTGAGGGAGGTGAACCCTCCGTGGGTTTTTTAGTGTGAGGGAGATGAACCCTCCCGTGGGTTTAAGTGTGAGGGAGATGAACCCTCCGTGGGTTTAGTGTGAGGGAGATGAACCCTCCGTGGGTTATAGTGTGAGGAGATGAACCCTCCATGGTTTTAGTGTGAGGGAGTAACACCTCCTGGGGTTTAGTGTGAGGGAGATAACCTCCATGGGTAACGACAGACTAGTGAGTAATGTTACAGTGACCTGCCTAGCCTGCTGGAGCTGGAGCCTGCTGGATGCTGAACGCCTCTAGCCTGGTGATGCGGAGCCTGCCCTAGCACTGCTGGATGCTGAGCCTGCCTAGCCGGTGGATGCCGAGCTGCCTAGCCTGGTGGATGCCGGAGCCTGCCGGATGCCAGGAGCCTCTGGATGCTGGAGCTGCCTAGCGGATGCGGAGCTGCTAGCCTGCTGGATGCGGGACCTGCTGGATGCTGGAGCCTGCCTAGCGGATGCTGGAGCCTGCCTAGCCTGCTGATGCTGGAGCCTGCCTAGCCTGCTGGATGCTGGAGCTGCTGGATGCTGCGAGCCTGCCTAAGCCTGCTGGATTGCTGGAGTCCCTGCTAGCCCTGCTCTGGAATGGAGCTGAAGCCTGCTGGATGCTGAAGCCCTGCGCCGCTGAGCCTGCTGGATGGCTGTTAGTCATAAGCCTGCTGGATGCTGGAGCCTGCGCCTGAGCCTGCTGGATGCATGGGAGCCTGCCTAGCCTGCCTGGATGCTGAAGCCTGCTAGGCCTGCTGATCGCTGAAGCCTGCCTAGCCTGCTGGATGCTGGAAGCTGCCTAGCCTGCTGGATGCATTAAGGCCTGCCTAGGCCTGCTGGATGATGAAGCCTGCCTGCCCTCGCTGGGATGCTGAAGGCCTGTTCTACGCCTGCCCTGGTGCTGAAAGCCGTAAGCCTCAGCCCTGGTGGATGGCCGGAGCCTGCCTAGCCTGGTGGAATGCCGGAGCCTGCCTAGCCATGGTGGATGCCGGAGGCCTGCTGGATGCTGGAGCCTACTAGGCGGATGCTGGAGCCTGCCTAGCCTGCTGGATGCTGGAGCCTGCTGGATGCTGGAGCCTGCTAAAGCGGTGCTGGAGCCTGCTAGCCTGCTTGGATGCTGGAGCCTGCCTGCCTGGCTGGATGCTGGAGCCTGCTGGATGCTGGAGCCTGCCTAAGCCTGCTGGATGCTGAGCCTGCCTAGCTGCTGGATCTGAAGCAATGCTGGATGCTGAAAAGCCTGCCTAGCCTGCTGAATGCTGAAGCCTGCTGGATGCTGGAGCCTGCCTAGCCTGCTGGAAATCTGGAGCCTGCCTAGCCCTGCCTGGATGCGAAAGCCTGCCTAGCCTGCTGGAATGCTGAAGCCTGCCTAGCCTGCTGGATGCTGAAGCCCTGTCTAGCCTGCTGGATGCTGAAGCCTGTCTAGCCTGCTGGATGCTGGCACCTGCTGGATGCTGAAGCCTGCCTAGCCTGCTGGATGCTGGAGCCTGCCTAGCCTGCTGTTTACCAACTCCCTTCCATATTGGCTGCATGGAGCTCGAGCCCAGGAGAGCAGGAGGGAGGGAGAGAGAAGAGCGGGAGGAGCACGGGAGAGAGCGAGAGAGAGAGGAGAGCGGGAAATTAGGGGGGGAGATTTTCTCAGCACTGAAATAATTCCTGCCCAAAGTGGGCTCTCTGTAATTGCATTAGTTACCCACAAGTGATCTGGCAGTCGGAGAGCTTAATTTAATTTTAATGAGCCCTACGGAGCTCTAAAACCCTTGTTCTCACAACCATTAGCCTTGGTTGAGAATAATCAGCCTGGACAGAGAGATAGTTGCTTCAGAGCTAGCTAGGCTATCTCATAATACTGCAGGGACCTATGGGAGCTCATACCAGACACGGTTGGAACCTATTTGGAAAAATAACCCTTCGATATGAGGCTGGATCTTTGTTTTGGACAGATTCTGACTGTGCCTCTATGCCTCTCTGTCTGTTTACTGACAGTCTGACATCACTTTAACCCTCTTAAGCCCTGCCCCCTATAAATAACTGTAACCTTGCCCGGCACCCTAAAAATAATGGCTCACAAAACATCGATACTGATGGACACTGTCAATGACGTCACCTAGCCGCCCTGCACGGAGGGACAGGGACAAATCCTACTTCCTGTCTTTCTTCCTGTTCTATCTCTGTATGTGTTTATTGTACATGAGGCTTGTTGCCAGGAGACCAATAGACAGCTGGTCTTATCTATCTGCTAGAAGACAAGCTTCAAATACAACAAAACCGTCTGTCTCTCTGCTCTAATCGTTGAAAAAACTTATCAAACCAATCCTACCTTTGTTTCCATATTCAACCATGAATGATGCTGTAAAATGGTGCTTCCCTTCAGAACCCAGGGACTTCCTGCCTCTGTTAAACTGGCCTACCAACTGATTTCTGGTGCTTCCCTCCAGAACCCAGGGACTTCCNAACTGGCCTACCAACTGATTTCTGGTGCTTCCCTCCAGAACCCAGGGACTTCCTGCCTCTGTTTAACTGGTCTACCAACTGATTTCTGGTGCTTCCCTCCAGAACCCAGGGACTTCCTGCCTCTGTTTAACTGGCCTACCAACTGATTTCTGGTGCTTCCCTCCAGAACCCAGGGACTTCCTGTCTCTGTTTAACTGGTCTACCAACTGATTTCTGGTGCTTCCCTCCAGAACCCAGGGACTTCCTGCCTCTGTTTAACTGGCCTACGAACTGATTTCTGGTGCTTCCCTCCAGAACCCAGGGACTTCCTGTCTCTGTTTAATTGGCCTACCAACTGATTTCTGGCTTCAGTCCACCTTTACAATTTTAAACAGAACATAATTTCTGGTGAAAGATTGTTAAAGTTTCTCTTTAGGAGATGTTTAGTACAGTACTAACATGCAGTACTAACATGCAGTACTAACATGCAGTACTAACATGCAGTACTAACATGCAGTACTAACAT
>NW_019948400.1:0-12601 GCF_002910315.2 Salvelinus sp. IW2-2015
AAAAAAGAGAGAGATTGTTAGAATTTAACAGGCTACTCTGGATTTTTGAATCATTAGGTATCGAGCAATCGCCCTCATGCATTTGGTTTATGTGCCACACAGAGAATTTTACTGAATCGAATGCAGGCCTCAATTTGTTGTTGTCCATTTTCTCGAATCTGGTGGTAACGACCCCAGCCTCACAACCATAAAGGGCAATGGTTCATAACTGATTTCAATTATTTTTAGCCAATCCTAATTTGGTATCGAATTTTCTTCATTTGGATGGAGACAAGGGCCCTTCGTTGTCCTCTCAGATTTTCACTGCTTGTGGAATTAACCTGTGGCGCTGAGTTTAGGTCCCACACAACGGGATATAAACAGTAGCCGTAACACGTCCCACAGCAGGGGATATTAAACAATAAGCCATAACAACGTCACAGTCAGCAGCGGATATTTAAACAGTACGCCTGTAACACGCTTCCAGCAGCAGGATATTAAACAGTAGCACGTAAACTGTCCACCACAGCAGGGTATAGTGTAAACATAGCCTGTTAACCACGTCACACAAGCAGGGATATTAACATAGCCTGTAAACACGTCACAACAGCAGGGATATTAAACAGTGCCTTAACACGTGCACACACAGGGATACTTAAACAGAAAGCCTGTAACACGTCACACAGCAGGGATATTAAACATAAGCCTGTACCACAGCAAAGGATAATTAAACCAGTAGCCTGGAACACAAGCGGGATATAAACATAACACGTAACACGTCCAAACCAGCAGGGAAGAAAACATAGCCTGTAACACGTCACATGACAGCAGGATCATTAAACCAGTACCTGAACACTCCACACTAGCTAGAGTATTAACCAGTAACACGTCACACATGCAGGGAACTTAAACAGTAGCCTGTAAACAGTCACACAGCAGGGATATTTAAACAGTAGCCTGTAACACGTCACACAGCAGGGATAAAACAGAGCCTGTAACACGTCCCACAGCAGGATATAACATAGCCTGTACACATAACAGCAGGATATAAACAGGTAGGCCTAACACGTCACACAGGAGGGACTACTTAAACAGTAACACTCACACAGCAGGGACTATTAAAACAGTACCTGTAAACACGTCACACAAGCCCCCAGGGGGGGAAAAATTAAAAAAACCCAGTAGCCTGTAACACGTCACACAGCAGGGATATCAACACACCGTACACACGTCACACCAGCAGGGATATCTTAAACAGTACCTGTACACAGCAGGGAATATTTAAAACACATAAGCCTGAACAACCGTCACACAGCAGGGATATTAAACAGTAACATGTAACAACTCACACTAGCAAGGGAATTAAACAGTAGCCTGTTAACCAGTCACCCCAGCAGGCGATATAAACAGTAAACGATGTAGTGTGTAGCATGTAAGTCATTGGTCAATATAAGTTGATTGATGAATGGGTAATGTGATTAATGGCAGCATGTTGTGAAGCACCAGTCATTCGCGGACCAGGAAGCAAAACTGGGACAGAACGAGTCTATTTCCTACTGTCCTGTCGACACTTTCTGCCCTGAGCGACTGGCTGGCCTGTGACTGACTACTGGCTGGCTGGGGTAAATGGATGTGTGTTCCTGTCCTTTGTCGCCACGACACACGACAACACATCATTCACAATGCCACGCCCGCCACGCCACGCACGGCACGCACGCACGCACACACACACACACACACAAACACACCACCACACACACACACACACACACAGCACAGCACACAGCTCGCGGTCTCAGAGAGTAAAACAAAGGGCCTCTGGGCGCCCTCTTCCGTTCTCACCTGACGTCAAGCAAAAACCCGCTCTCTTCTGGTTCATCCTCCAACACATTCTCAATTCTGCCTCCTCCCCTCTCCTCCGCCCTCACTTCTCTCCGTCTCCTCTCCTCTGCTCCACTCTCCTCCCCTCTCCTCCCTCCCCTCTCCGCTCCGCTTTCCTCTCCTCTCCTCCCTCCCTCTCCTGCCGCTTCTCCTCGCTCTCGCTCTCCTCTCCTCCCCCTCCTCCCTCTCCTCTGCTCTCCTCTCCTCCCCTCGCCCTGCCCTTCTGCTCTCACTCCCTCTGCTCCCCTCCCTCTCCGTCTGCTCCCTCTCCTCTCTCTCCTCTCCCTCTTCCTCCTCCCCCTACCGCGCTCCCTCCCTTTGCTCTCCCCTCGTTCTCTTCCCCCCTCTCCCTCCTCCTCTTCTCCCCTTGCCTCCCTCTCCTCTCCTCTCCTCCCTCGCTTCCCTCCTCTGCTCCCTCTCTCCTCGCCATTCTTTCCCCTCTCCCTCTCTCTCCTCTCCTCTCTGTCTGTCTGTTTTCGCTGTGTGTGTCGTTTGTGTACTGCTGCTTCTCAAAATTCAGCGATATGAGTCCTCTCCTCTCCTCTCCTCTTCCTCCCCCCCTCTCCCTCTCCCTCTCCCGTCCTCTCCTCTCTCCTCCCTTCTCCTCTCCCTCCTCCCCCCTCTCCCCCTCCATCTCCCTCCCCCCTCCCCTTCCTCCCTGCCCCCCTCCTCATTCCTCGCCCTCCTCCCCCTGCCCTCCCCTCTCCCTCTCTCCCCCCCTCCCCTCTCCCCCTCCCCCCTCCCCTCTCCTCTCCCCCTCCCCCCTCCTCCAGCCTCCCCAGGATCTCAGTAATGAACTGCCGGGGACGCTCGCTCACAGCACAAACAGCCGCCTTGCACATATACCACCTGTGGTGGTGTGTTGTGTGTCTGGTGGTCTGTGTGCCGTGTCTGTGTGGTGTCTGTGTCTGTGTGTCGTGTGCGTGTGACACACAACAAGCAGACACACACACAGCACACACAGAGATACACACACACACACACACAGACACACACACACTACACCACCAGACAACACACACACACCACCACAACACAATGGTGCAAACCACACGACCTAACACAGGACACACACACATCCCTTTTGCACAGGTGAGGGAGTCACGGTGTCTGAGTTACATAACTGGTAAGTAACAAGGCGATTTGCGGGGCTTTCTGTGAAACGCTGTTTTGTGGGGTTGTGTGGTGTCCTTCTCCCTCCCTGTAAAAACGTGACTGCATACGACCAGCCGGTGCCTCCACCCTGGAACGTGTCTGTATCTGCTTCTTTGACCCTCCTCACGATGCCGAGGCCCCGGAGCCACACAGACTCAGAGCTGCCCCCAGGCCGAGCGACGGGCCGCCTTGCAAAGAAGGGTCTTCGCACAGGTTCGTAGTCAACCCGTAGATCCCTTAAACACTACTCCTTAGCCCCTCCTTCGCTGCCCCCCCCTCCCCCCCCCCCCAGCTCAATCATCATATAAGACAACTCCCTATCAGAATAAGCCAAGTTACCCCAACAAATAATCCCCGAGAAAGCTAACATTGAGATACAAGCGGGAAGTAAGGGGTATCCTGCGTGAAGCCATGTGGCGCTAAGGGTAATCGCTGGGAAGCTCATGCTGGCAAGCGGTATCCTGGTGAAGCCTATGGTGGTAACGGGTGTATCCTAGGCAATCTATGTGTGTAAGGGGTTAAAGGGTATCCTGGTGAACGCTATGTGGCGTAAGCTGGTAAGGTATCCTGGACGCTATTGCCGTAATCCGGGTAAGGGCTACCTGGTCAAGCTATGTGGGTAAGGGGTAAGGGTATCCTGACGCGTGGGGTAAGGGGTAAGGCGTATCCGTGGCGAAGCTGTGCTGGGGAAGGGGTCAAGGGGATCCGTTGAAGCTACGTGGGGTAAAGGTATCCTGTGAAGGCTGTGCGGGTCCAGGAATCCTGGGAAGCTCACTTGGGGTAAGGGGGTCAAGGGTACCTGGTTGAAGCGTATCGTGGGGTAAAGGGTAACCGGTCCGCGCTGAAGCTATGTCTGGGTAAGGGTGAAGGGGTATCCTGGTGAGCCTATGGGGTACAGGCGGCTCCTGGTGGCAAGCTGCTGCTGGTAAGCGGTCATCCTGTAAGCGCGTGCGGGTAAAAGCGTTAAGCGGCATCCTGGTGAATAGCGGTGCTGCGGGTCACGTAAGTAAAGCGTCTTTTAACAGGTAAAATCTTTCATGACCGTTTACTAGATCCGGTGAAGCTGTTACGCGCTTGTCTCTTCCTGCCGAGGACTGCCCAAAAGACGACCTCCCAGCTTTCTCTCCTGCCATCACTCGTGTGCCGCCCCCAACAACCTGCCCTGCAGGACAGAGCGCCGCGCCAGGTCCTCACCACCATCTCACGACAACGGACTCAGCGTCAACAGTCATCAGTAACTCCCGGCGAAAGCTGGGTGTGCGTGCTGTGTCTGCGCAAAATCACGGAACCAATATTCACGAAATTATTCCCAATCATTTCCAGAAACTTGTGTTGAGCAGGCCATCTCCACTTGTCATTGTAAATACTTCAGTTTATTCCTCCAAAATGTCAAGCCCCAAACGCGGAATTCTGGAAAACCTGTGCATTGAACGTTTCACGAACTTTCTACAATCCTCTAAACTGTTGGGTCCGGTACCGAGCAACATGCAGTATGCGATTGCAACGATCGGATGGCTGTTGTGTGTGTGTGTGTGTGGTGGTGTGTGGTGTGTGTGGTGTGTGGTGTGGCTCGTGTGGTCGTTGTGTGTGTGTCTGTTGTTGGCTGTGTGTGTGTGTCGTGTGTGTCGGTGTGTTGTGTGGCTGCTGCCAAAATTACCCCCCTCCCTTTTCCCCTTTCCTCCCCCTCAGAGCAAAGAGTCGCCTGGCACATGTCCAGAGACACGCAGGCAGTCAAGATACCTCTCTACCCCGGAGATCGTAGAGATCTTTGCCTGGCTCGGTCTGTCAAGACTCCACGACGCTCTCTCCAGACCTGCGGATCGACCTCAGGATTTCAGGTGCTACAATTCCTCTGCCGACCTCACTGCTCAGTACTAATATAGAGTGGTGGTGTTTCAAACTCAACCCAACTCCATCTCCCCCACGGGCAGCAATACTACTAATCGATACACACACATGTTGTAGAGGAACGAGGAAGGGGTTAACCCCTCCCTCTTCCTCACAACAGGTGCGTATGGTATAACCCCTCCTCTACAACATATGGGTATGGTATTACCCCGGCCCTGACACATACGTGTTTAATGCCGTATTAACCCCTTCCTCTACAACATAGTTGTTAGCGCGATTAAACCCCTTCCCCGACAACATCAGTGGTTCGTTATGGGTACTCACCCCTTCCCTACCCACACGATATGTTATGGTATTTACCCCTTCCTCTACCCACACATAGTGTTGTTATGGATAACCCCTTCCTCTACAACCATCAGTGTGCTATGGTATAACCGCTCCTCCTACAACACTAGTGTGTACTGGTATAACCCCTCTCCTCTACACACATAGTGTGTTACGTATTAACCCCTCCTCTACAAACATCAGGTGTATGGTACGCACCCCTTCCTCTTTCCGCTACACACATAGTGTTTATCGGATTAAACCCCTTCCCTACAACAAAGTGTATGTGCTATTAACGCCCTCCTCTACAACATAGCTGGTGTCTGGTATTAACCTTTCCCTCACACACATAGGTGGTTACGGTATTAACCCTTCCTCTACAACATAGTGTGTTATCGGTATTACCCTTCCCTCCACAACATAGTGCGTGTCCTATGTATTAACCCCATTCCTCTACAACATCACAGTTGTTATGTATAACCCCTTCCTCTATAACATCAGCTGTGTCAGGTTAACCCTTCCTCTACAACAAGGGTTTATGCGTATCTAACTCCCTCCCTCTCCTACAAGACAAGTGTGTTCAGGCGTTATAACCCCCTTCCCTCTACAACATAGTGGTTATGGCACTCAACTCCCCCTCTAACAACAATCATGTCGTTCATGTAGTCAACCTTCCTCTACAACATAAGTTGTGTAGCGTATTAACCCCTTCCCTGACAACATAGTGTGTTAATGGTATCAACCCCTTCCCTACAACATAGTCGTTATGCGTATTAAACCCTTCCTACAAACATAGGTGCTCATGGATCTAACACCCTTCCTCTACAACCAAGTGTCGGTTACTGGTATTAACCCCTTCTTACCAACAGACGCTGTTTATGGTATAACGCCCTTCCCTACAACATAACGTGTGTTACTGGATCAAACCCCTTCCTCTAATCAACAAAGCGTGTTACTGTATCGAACCCCTTCCTCTACCAACACTAGTGCTGTATGTATACCGCCTCCTCTACAACACAGTGTGTTATGGATTGAACCCCCTCCCTCACACACACTTGTGTTATGTATCAACCCTCTCCCTCTACAACATACGGGTGTTACGGATAACTCCCTCTACCAACATAGTTGTTATGGTCATCACCTCCCTCTATCAACATATGGTGCTAGTATTAACTGCCTTCCTCACAAATAGTGGCTGTTTCATGGTATTAACCCTTCCTCTAGCAACATAGTGTGTTTATGGTATCACCCCTCCCACTACAACATAGGTGTTGAGATTCGAACCTCTTTCTCTCAGTACTAGTGTGTTAATGGTATTAACCCCTTCCTGCTACAACATATTGTATGGTATTACCCTCCTCTACAACATATCGGCTGTTAGGATTAACCTTCCTCTCCTCTCAACATAGTGTGGTTGCTTGTTTCACAATAAAATAATACCCCCCCCCCCACACCCCAAGAAGTTGGAGCAGGCCAAAGAAGACGGACCATGCCAGCTGACGCTCTGCACAGATCTGGTCAACGGTGACCTTCTCTGACCACCAGGCGTGAGCGGATCTCAAACCTGGCCCGCTCCTCACCACTGGAGCTCCCCTTCCTCCTGCCGGCTTGTCACTCCACACAGCCTTCTGGCAAAGGTCAAGTCTCCGACGTCCGCACGGCCCACAGTTTTACTGAGCCCATCCGCCACGACCTCTCCCGCTATTAACCGTCTTAGTACGCAATTAAGAAACAGGAGTTGGTAGAACGACGTTTTCTCCATCTTTAGTCCAACAAGAGGTCCTGTAGTATGCTCGGTGGTAGGGCGCAGATTGCCAGGGTGTGTAGTGAAATAGGCGAAGCGGGGCCGGGGTGTGGCGTAATTTTCTTAAGTTGTTCTTATTTTTATGAGGCTTTTGTTTGAGGTTCTCTGTTGTGTCTATATCCCGATAAATCTGTTTCGCTCAGTAGATTGTTTTATTTTTTTCTATGATGATAGGGTGTGGTTGGGTCTGTTGCTGTCGTAGGTGGGTTCTAGGTTGGGTTGGCATTCTTGTTGTGTTTTAGTGCCATTAGAGTTATTTGTGGTGGATTCGTTGGTGTGTTAGTGTCGTCTTATGTAAGGTGGTGATCTTTTTTGTTAGTGTTCAAATAGTGTTGGTAATTCTGTGTAGTTGTGTCATGTAGTTATTATGTGTTGGGTGTCTTGTGTGATGGTGTTTCATAAAGTGGTGGGATTTCGTTGGCGTTTTATTGTGTCATATTTTAATGGGGTCTTGCGTAGTGCAAGAAGTGGGTGGATCGCGTGTTAGTGTGCAATAGAATGGGGGATCTGTTGTGTTCTGTCATAACGAAATGGGTGGATCTGTGGTGTTCGTGTGCACTAGGAAGTGGGTTGGGTCTGTCGTGTAGTGTCAATGCAGGAAGTGGTGATCTGTTAGTTAGTTGTCAAACGAATGGCGTGACTGTGTGTTAGTGCCATAGAAGTGGTGGATCTGTGTGTTGTGTCATCAGCAGTGGGTGGATCTGTGTGTTAGGCATAGAAGTGGTGGATCTGTGCGTTAGTGCAAGAAGTGGTGGAATCTTGTGTGTTAGTGTCCATAGAAGTGGGTGATCTGGCGGTTAGTGTCATAGGAAGTGGTGGATCTGTGTGTGTTAGTGTCAAGAAGTGGTGGCGTCTGTGTTTCAGTGTCATAGAAGTGGGTGATCTGGTGTTAGGGTCATAGACAGTGGGTGGATTGTGTGTCAGGTTCCTAGAAGTGGGTGGGTCCTGTGTAGTGTCATAGAAGTGGTGGGTCTGCTGTGTTAGTTGCCAAAAGTCGGTCGGATTCTGTGTGTAGTGGCATAGAAGTTGTCGCTGTTGTGATGCATAATGAAGTGGTGGATCTGTTGCGTTACGTGTCATAGAATGGGTGAGTGTGTGTTTTAGGTGTCATAGAACGTGGTGGGATCTGTGCGTAGTGTTCAAGAAGTGGGTGGCCTGTTTGTTAGTGTCATAAGAAAGTGTGGATCTGGTGTTAGTGTCATAGACGTGGTAGATCCGTGTGTTAGTGGTCATAGAATGGTTGGTCTGTGTTAGTGGTCAAAGAAGTGGTGTGGATCTGTGGGAGTGTCATAGAAGTGGGTGATCCTGTGTGTTATGTCATAGAAGCTGGTGTGGTCTGTGTGTTACGTGTCATAGAAGTGGGTGGATCTGTTGTGTAGTCATCAGATGGTGACATCTGTGTGTTAGTGCATGAAGGGTGGTCGGTGTGTTAGTGTCATAGAATGTGGGTGGATCTTGTTCCGTTGTCATAGAAGTTGGGTGATCTTGTGTTAGTGGTCCATAGAAGTGGGTTGCGGTCCTGGTGGTTACGTGTCCAGAGTGGGTGGGACTGTGGTAGTGTCATAGCCAAAGGGTGGTCGTGTGTTACGTGCTCATAGAATGGGTGGTTCTTGTGTTAGGTCATAGAAGTGGGTGGATCGTGTGTTTAGTGCTATAGAAGTGGGTGAATCTGTTTGTTAGTGCGTCAATATCGAAGTGGTGATCTGTGTGTTAAGTGCTAAGAATGTGCGTCTGTGGTTAGTGTCAAGAAGTGGTGGATCTGTGGTGTTAGTGTCATAAATGGGGTGATCGTGCTGTTCCGTGTCAAGAAGTGGCTGGGCCTGTGTTTAGTCGCATAGACCCGTGGGTGGATCCTGTGGTGTTAGTGTCCCCCAAAATTAAGGAAAAGTTGGGGGGTGGGGTCTGTTGGGGGGGGGTGTGAGTGTCATTAGAAGTGGGTGGTCTGCTGTGCTTAGTGGTCATAAAGGGCGTGTGATCTGGTTTAGTGTGCATAAGAAGTGGATCTGTGGCGCCTCAACAGAGAAGTGACACGTTGTATCAAACAGGGAATCCGCTTGTCGCACACCTTCCTGACCCAGCCTGCAGTTAACATGGAAAATCAAAATCAAACTTTATTGGTCGCTGACACAGTTAGCAGGGCGCAGGTACCTACGCCAGCGGGTTAGAGCGTGGTCATAACGAATAGATCCTGGTTTGGAAATATCCGAGCCGACAGTGACAAAATGTCCCGATGTGCCCTGAGAGTTCCATCATTTGCGTCCAGGGACCTAGTATACACGTACATATCACTATGACTGACCCTAAAAACAACAATCTACAAGAACAACTATGTTGACCCTGTAAAACCCAACACTCATACGACTTATGGCTGACCCTGACAACACCCCTATCATAACTAACTAGACTGACCCCGCTGTAAACAACTCATCATACTGACTATGACTGACTCTGTAAAACAACACCTTATCATACTACTATGACTGACCTCTGTAAACAACACCCTACATCTACTAGACTGACCGTAAAGACAACACCTATCAACCACTAGACTGACCTGTAAACAACTATCAATATACTACTATGGGACTGACTCCTGGTCCCCTGTGAAGAACAACACCTAATCATAGACTACTATGACTGACCCTGAACCACAGATAACCTATCATACAACTATGACTGACTCCTGTAACAACAACTATCATATACAGACTGACCCCTGTGAAAACATACAAACCTATCAGTACTACTATGACGGTCGACCCGTATAAATCAATACAACCTATCATAAAACACTTATCACTGACTCCTGTAAACACAACTACGCTTATGCATAATACACGATACTCGAAGCCACCTGTAACAACCTACCTATCATACTACGATACTGACGGCCGCCTGTAAGACCAACAAACCTATCAATGCACTATGCTGACCTCCTGTAAAACAACATCCATCAACTGACTGAGGACTCTGTTGAACCTGTAAAACAAACAGCCTATCATACTTACTGATATGATAACTGACACCTATGTTAAAACACACCTATCCAACAGTATGGATTATCGTTGTATATCGATGACGTGACACGTCCGTAAACCACACCATTATCACCATATACAGACTGACCTTAACCTGGAACAACAACCTATCATAGCATGATAAGATGGCGACCAGACGTTGTAAACAACACCTTATCATATCTTAGCTTTGATGGTCGCCCGTAGAACACAACGACCTGCATACCATACTATGACTGGATCTTCCTGGTAAAAACGAAACACCTAATCATATCTACATGACTGACCTCTGAGAAACAGTATGTAACAAACTACATGTACAACGCACCTATCATACTACTCATGACTGACCCTAGTAAAACAAAACACCCTATCAGATCGGATGACGACCCTGTAGAAACACACCATCATGACTACTATGACTGACCCGTAAAACTAAACACAATTACACTGCCCTATCAACACTATGGAACTGACATCGCGCACTCGCCTGTAAAACAACACCTATCAACTACTATGGACGACCCCCTGTAAATACAAACACCTACTCATACGACTAATGACACCGTAAAAGCCAACACCTATCATACTACATGCTGAACCCTTAAGAAACAACACCTAATCATAAACTAACTATGTACTGACGCCTGGTAAAACAACACACCTTATCACTGCACCATCATTTACTACTGATGGACTGGACCCTGTTATAAGACAAGCACCTAAACATACTACTTATGACTGACCCTGTAAAACAACAAAATTAACAGGACTGGCGACCTATCATAACTTAAGGACTGACCTGTCAAATGACTTGGACTTCCTGCTGGAATTATTGATTGATTGTTGGTTTGTGTCGTCTCGTCCAGGCCACTACGTGAGGAACTCCAGCAGCGTCTCTCCGCCGTCCCCGAACTCTAGGGGCCCAAGATCGTCAGCGTGCTGACCGGTCAAGCTGCTGTGACGCCATGGCGGCAACATCGGTCGGGCTGCGACAGGTGCCAACTACTTAACTCGAGCACAGCACACACCCACAGTTCGCTGGACAAGGTGTGGTGTTGCGTGTGTGTGGTGTGTGTGTGTGTGGTGTGTGTGTGTGGGTGGTTGTGTGTGTGTGTGTGTGTGTGTGTGTGTGTGTGTGTGGTGTGTGGTTTGTGTGTGTGGTGGTTGTGTGTTTGGTTGTTGTGTGTTGTTTTTGTGTGTGGTTTTTGTGTGTGTGTGGTTTTTGTGTGTGGTTTGTGTGTGTGTTTTTTTTGTGTGTGTGTGTGTGTGTGTGTATAACGCCATTATATCAACATTTCTGTCAAAGGTATTTTTAAAAGTTGTTGTATTGTATCTTTTAAATAGTTTTTACCGTCCAGGATTCAACGTGCTTTCCTCGGGATTCACACACATACGTACGTGCAGCTATACGTTATACTAAATATAATGAATCCCATTCAATCACCTCTCTTTCCAGGTGGCCAAGCTGCCTGACGCCCAGACGAAATACTTTGAGCTGTTGGAGTTTGTGGTGTTCAGTCTGAACTATGTTCCCTGTAAGGAGCTGTTCAGTGTCAGCGTCCTGCTGAAGGGATCTACGTCACACACCTGCAGTATCACAGCTACCAGGTAGGGAAGAGTGTGTGTCTGTGTGTGCGTGTGTGTGTGTGTGTGTGTGCGCGTGCGCGCGCGTGCGTCTGGGCACGCGTGTGTGTGGGAGCGTTCTTCACAACCAATTCATTGATGGTTGCTAGGGCTGATTTAGTTGATGGTTGCTAGGGCTGATTTAGTTGATGGTTGCTCGGGACGATTTAAATTGATGGTTGCTAGGGCCGATTTAATTGTTGAATCAAAGTAATACATCTAGTAAGAGTAGATGCCTACTTATCTGATGTCGTATCTGGTGTCGTATCGTACCTGGTGTCGTATCGTACCTGGTGTCGTATCGGGTGTCGTATCGGGTATCGTATCTGGTATCATATCTAGTATTGTATCTGGTGTCGTATCTGGTATCGAGTATCGTATCTGGTATCGTATCTGGTATCATATCTGGTATCTGGTATCTAGTACCTAGTATCTGGTATCGTATCTGGTATCTGGTATCGTATCGGGTATCGTATCTGGATAGTATCTGGTATCGTATCTAGTATCGTATCTGGTATCTATTATCTGGTATCGTATCTGGTATCTGGTGTCGTATCTGGTATCTAGTATCTAGTATTCAGTATCTGGTATCTGGTATCGTATCTGGTATCGTATCTAGTATCGTATCTGGTATCGTATCTGGTATCGTATCTGGTATCGTATCTAGTATAATATCTAGGATTGAATCTGGTATCGTATCTGGTATCTGGTATCGTATCTGGTATTGTATCTGGTCTCGTATCTAGGATGGTATCTAGGATCGTATCTGGTATTGTATCTGGTATCGTATCTAGTATCTAGTATCGTATCTGTTATCGTATCTGGTATCGTATCTAGTATCTAGTATCGTATCTAGTATCGTATCTGTTATTGTATCTGGTATCGTATCTGGTATCTGGTATCGTATCTGTTATCGTATCTAGTATCGTATCTGTTATCGTATCTGGTATCTGGTGTTGTATCTAGG
>NW_019948400.1:12626-15919 GCF_002910315.2 Salvelinus sp. IW2-2015
ATGGGTAATCTAGTTATCTAGGATCGGTATCCTGGTTTCGTATCTGGATGGTTCCTTAGTCATAGTATTTCCTAGGATCCGTTCTAGTATCGTATCTAGTATTCTACTAGATCATATCTTGTTCTGTATCTGGTATCTGGTATCGTATCTTGGTTCTGATTGTAATCTCGGTATCTGGGTCAATCGGTAATCGTGGTATCTGGTATCGTATTGGTATTGCGGGGTTATTCCGTACTCTGGTATCTAGAGTATCGTTCTGGTTATCACGTCCGTATCTGGTAATGTTGGTATGGTATCCTGGTATTTCTGGTATCATAGTAAGGTCGTATCTAAGGATCGTATCTGTCGTATCGGTATCTGGTATCGTATCTGGTATCGTTTGGTTTATCTGATCTGGATATATCCTGGTATCTGGATAGGTCGTATCTGGTATGTATCTGAGGTATTCCGTATCGGTATTGGCCGTGGAATCTGGTACTCATATCTAGGATCGTATCTAGTATCTGGTAATACTGTTTGTTTATCAGTATGATCTAAGTCGGTATCTGGTATCGTATCTGGTATCTGTATCTGGTATTGTATTCTCGTATCTGGTATTGTATCTGGTATCATATCTAGGATCGTATCTAGTATCGTATCTGTTATCGTATCTGGTATCTGGTATCGTATCTGGTATCGTATCTGGTATTGTATCTGGTATCGTATCTGGTATCTGGTATCGTATCTGGTATTGTATCTGGTATCGTATCTGGTATCTGGTATCTGGTCTCGTATCTGGTCTCGTATCTGGTATTGTATCTGGTATCATATCTAGTATTGTATCTAGTATCGTATCTAGTATCTGGTATCTGGTATCGTATCTGGTATTGTATCTGGTATCGTATCTGGTATTGTATCTGTTATCGTATCTGGTATCTGGTATCGTATCTAGGATCGTATCTGGTATCGTATCTGGTATCGTATCTGGTATCGTATCTGTTATCGAATCTGGTATCTGGTATCGTATTTAGGATCGTATCTGGTCTCGTATCTGGTCTCGTATCTGGTATTGTATCTGGTATCATATCTAGTATTGTATCTAGTATCGTATCTGTTATCGTATCTGGTATCGTATCTGGTATCGTATCTGGTCTCGTATCTGGTATTGTATCTGGTATCATATCTAGTATTGTATCTAGTATCGTATCTGGTATCGTATCTGGTATCTGGTATCGTATCTGGTATCGTATCTTTTGGGGCTGGAAAGCCACATATGTTTGGGATCAGAATTCGCATCTCTGTCCAGCAAAATATATCAAATAACATGTTTGATTTCCTCATTTTGAAATCGATGGGGATGCCCTTATAAATGTAAATCGACTATTTCAATATTCCACGAATCTAACTCCTCCCTCAGGACTCTGTTGAAGTTGAGTCGTCATGACGCGGTGTTCAGTGACGTGTTGAGAGAGGTGGGGCTCCTGGAGGTGCTGGTTAACCTCCTGCATAAATACGCCGCCCTGCTCAAAGACCCTGCGACGCAACAACAGACTCAGCCACAGAACAACGAACACGGTGAGTCTCCTAAGATCAGAGGCAATACTGGGTCGTATTCGTTAGGGCACACTGTTGCGAAACATTTCAAAACGTTCAATCAGAAACACACATTTTCCGTTGCGCCAACAAGTCCAGATTTATTCTGTTTCCGCCCGTTTCGTCCTTTTCATGCCCGGTGAATAGGACCCTGACTAACCCCGCCGTGAGAAAGCCTTGCCGACTGAAGTGAATGATTTGTGATTTGTCATCTGGTTGCTAATAGTTCCTCAAACATGCAGTCCAACCCTCCAATCCCTGATATAATACACACATGTTCATCATAGACTGGGAGATGGAACAGAGGATTCTAAATAGAATAACACTCTTCTGCTTTCTCTTTCTCTTTTCCCCACTCACTCTCACTCTCTCTCTCTCTCTCTCTCTTCCTGCCTATCTCTCTCCCGTCCTCCCTCTCTCTCTCCCATCCTCTCTCTCTTCCTGCCTATCTCTCTCTTTTCCCCACTCTCTCTCTCTCTCTTCCTCCCTCTCTCTCTCTCTGAGCACAAATATATGATTGTTCGTGATCTCTGAGATGAGGGATCCATACAGGCAGGCAGTCGATCAACATATAGGAGGAGGAAGTGTATGATCTTCCTGTCCAGTGTCATGATCGGTGAATGACAGCAAAGTGAACCATTGAGCTCGCCTAGAGTCAAGGCTTTGTTCAACATAGAAGTTCAATTTGAGTCATTTGTCATCGTCGTGTGTATGTATGTGGTGTGTGTCAGTGGGGCAGGCAGGCGGACAGATACAGATTTGGTTGCATACCTAAACCCAGAGAAACCAGAGGAAACCCAGGAGAAACAGACAAAACCAGAGAAAACCCAGAGGAAACCCAGAGAAACCCAAGAAGGAAACCCAGAGAAACTCAGAGAAACCAGAGAAACTCAGAGAAAAATCAGAGAAACCCAGAGAAACTCAGGAGAAACCCAGAGAAACCCAGAGAAACCAGAGAAACCCAGAAAAAACTCAGAGAAACCCAGAGAAACCCAGAGAAACCCAGAGAAACTCAAGAAACCAGAGGAAACCAGAGAAACTCAGGAGAACCCAGAGAAACCCAGAGAAACCCAGAAAAAACCCAGAGAAACTCAGAGAAGAAACTCAGAGAACTCAGAGAAAACTCAAGAGGAAACCCAGAGAAAACTCAGAGAAAACCAGAGGTTTGAGGGCTGTGGGGACATCACTACCTAGGATGGGATTATTCCTGAAGGGGATTGGAGATTTCTGCTGGATTCGCCTGGAGTACATTAAAGGGAATTCATTCTGTTGAACACACAAAAGAGTTGAAATACAGAGGTTTCTGTGTAATTTCACGGCCCTTGTTAGCCATTATTGTTCGTGTGGGTGTGTGTGTACCTGCGTTAGTGTGACCCTTGCAGCAGGCACAGGTCAGCGTCTTTCCATGACCAGGCCAGGCTAACTGTTTCTGTTCTCCGCTTACACTTGCTGTTCTTTACAGTCACTAGAGACAGAGAGAGGAGGGGATGGAAATAGAGGGGGGTGGGGGGAGAGAGAGGGAGGGAGAGGGGAGAAAGAGAGAGAGAGAGGGAGAGAGGATGGGAGGAAGAGAGGGAGGATGGGAGAAAGAGAGAAGATGGAGGAAGACAGAGAGAGTGGGAAACGAGAGAGAGGGAGGAAGAGAGAAAAGAGAGTGGGAAAAGAAAGGGAGGAAAAGAGAGAGAGAGGGAGGGAAAGAATGGTAGAAGAGAGTGGGGGAA
>NW_019948401.1:0-9980 GCF_002910315.2 Salvelinus sp. IW2-2015
CAAAAGAATTCTGCCAAGACATCAGAAAACAAATTGTAGACCCCACTAGTCTGGTTCCTCCTTGGGAAGCAAATCTCAAACGCCTGAAGGTTCCACATTCATCTGTACAAACAATAGTAGCTTGTATAGATGCCATGGGACCACGCAGCTGTCATACCGCTCAGGAAGGAGACGCATTCTGTCTCCTAGAGATGAACGTACTTTGGTGCGAAAAGTGCAAATCAATCCCAGAACAACAGCAAAGGACCTTGTGAAGTTGCTGGAGGAAACAGGTACAAAAGTATCTATATCCAGAGTAAAACTGGTCCTATATTGACATAACCTGAAAGGCCGCTCAGCAAGGAAGAAACCACTGCTCCAAAACCGCAGACTACGGTTTGCAACTGCACATGGGTGTAACGATCGTTGTTGGAATTAATGGACCAAAGTGCAGCGTTGAAGGCGTTCATCATTTTTATTAATGTGAACCAGCAACAAAACAATAAAGAGTAACAAAATGAAACATTCAGCTTTGTAGGGCTAAAAAGCAACAATACAAAATCAAGATCCCAAAAACACAGTTGGGAAAAGGCTGCCTAAATATGATCCCCAAACAGAGGCAACGATAGACAGCTGCCTCTGATTGGGAACCATACCAGGCCAACATAGAAAAATAAAAAACTAGACTACCCACCCTAGTCACCCTGACCTAACCAAATAGAGAATAAAAGGTTTTCTCACGGTCAGGCGTGACAATGGGGACAAATGAGTCGTACTTTTTGGAGAAATATCTTCTTCGTCTGATGAAACAAAACGAGAACTGTTTTGCGCCATAATGTCCATCGTTATGTTTGGAGGAAAAAAGTGCTGCAGAGGACTTGGTGCACTTCACTAAATTGATGGCATCATGAGGGAGGAAAATTATGTGGAATATATTGAAGCAACATCTCAAGACATCAGTCTGGAAGTTAAAGCTTGTCGCAAATGGGCTCTTCAAATGGACAATGACCCCAAGCACACTTCCAAAGTTGTCGGCAAAATGGCTTAAGGAAACAAGTCAAGATTATTGGAGTGGCTCACACAAAACCTTGACGCAATCCTGTAGAAAATTTTGTGGGCAGAACTGAAAAAGTGTGGTGCGAGCAAGGGAGGCCTACAAACTGACTCAGGTTACACCAGCTCTTGTCAGGAGAAATGGGTCAAAATTCACTCAACTTAGTTGTGGGAAGCTTGTGGGAAGTCTACCTGAAACGTTGGACCCACGTTAAACATTTAAAGGCAATGCTACCAAATCAATATGAGTGTATGTAACTTCTGACCCACTGGGAATGTGATGAAAGAAATCAAAGCTAATATCAGTCTCCTAACTCTATTATTCTGACATTCACATTCTATAAAATAGAATGGTGATCCTAACTGACCTACAGACAGGAATTTTTACGACGATTAATGTCAGAATTGTGAAAAACTGAGTTATGAAATGTATTTGGCTAAGGTGTGTGTGTAAACTCCAACTGCCACTGTATCCTTCACCCGCCCCACTGTGTCCTTCGTTTCAGAGCTCATGAGACAGTTGGTGTCTACCACTCCTTGGTGATGGGTCATGAGAGAGAAACAATCTTAAAGGAAAATAACAGGATAAAAACTCTCAGTCAGACTTAACATCAACTGATCTCTGTTTTACACACTCTGATTTCTGATATACTGATTACTTCTTAAGAGTATTCTGTCATGAGGAGTGTCTCCTCTCGTGCGTGTGTGTGTGTACTTGTGTGTGTGTGTGTCTCTGGCGGTGCGGTGTGGCTGTGTGTGTGGTTGTGAATGAGAGAGAGAGAGAGAGAGAGGAGAGAGAGAGAGAGGAGAGAGAGAGAGAGAAGAGAGAGAGAGAAGAGAGAGAGAGAGAGAGAGAGAGAGAGAGAGAAGAGAGAAGAGAGAGGAGAGAGAGAGAGAGAGAGACGAGAGGGTGAGGGTGAGATGAGAGATGAGAGGGGACAGAGAGAGAGAGAGAGAAGGAAAGGGCGTGAGATGAGAGGGAGAGTTAATTGAAAGAGAGGAAGAAAAAAGGAGATACAAGGAACTTAGAGATCTCCAGTCTTTCCTCGGCCCCTCTGAGAGAGTGTAACACTAATTCTGTTCCCCTAAGTACGCTTATCAGATGACGAGCAGACGCTTCTGGGAGAGAGAAGACTCGCTACCCCACCCAACGCCCGCCCCATATAGACCTGCCATCTAACGACCCGACCACCCTTCTTATGTATCACCCAGCCTCCATCTCACTACCCCCGACCACCTTCTTACATAATAATCACCCAGCCCCATCAACACTACCCCGACCAACGCCTCCTTACTGTATCACCCACCTCCATCTCACTACCACAACCACGCCTCTGTGTAAACTGGTATCACCACAGCCTCCATCTCACTAACACCAACACCCTCTTTACTTTTACCCAGCATTTTCCCATGATGTCAAGCAAAGTTTGATGGTAGGCCTTGAAATACATCCACAGGTACACCTCCAATTGACTCAAATGATGTCAATTAGCCTATCAGAAGCTTCCAAAGCCATGAAATAATTTTCTGGAATTTTCCAAGCTGTTTAAAGGCACAGTCAACTTAGTGTATGTAAACTACTGGAATTGCAATACAGTGAATTGTAAGTGAAGCAATCTGTCTGTAAACAATTGCTGGAAAAATGAATTGTGTCATGTACAAAGAAGATGTCCTAACCGACTTGCCAAAACTATAGTTTGTTAACAATAAATTTGTGGAGTGGTTGAAAAACGAGTTTTAATGACTCCAATCTAAGTGTATGTAAACGTCCGACTTCAACTGTATGTATTAGTGGAAGGGTGGGTGGGTTAGGGGTAGTTGGGAGCCACCTAGAAAAACTACAAATTCTAGCTAATTTTTCAAAAAACAAGCCTGAAACTCTTTCTAAAGATTGTTGACATCTTCTGGAAGCCCTAGGAACTGCAATCTGGGAGGTATTCCTTTGATGTTTCCCTAGACAGCCATTTCAATGAGTGGTGACCTCAAAGAAAATATATTCCGGATGGATTCTACTTGTGCTTTTGCCTGCCATATCAGTTCTGTTATACTCACAGACATTATTTTAACAGTTTAGAAACTTTAGTGTTTTCTATCCATAACCAACAATTATATGCATATCCTAGCTTCTGGGCCTGAGTAACAGGCAGTTTACTTTGGGCATCTCAGTCATCCAAACCCTCGAATACTGCCCCCTATCCCTAAGAATTTAGGGGTAGTATGTAGACTTGAATACATATTACAGAATACAGTGACTGGTATAGTTTAGTCATGAGGCCTGATACTCTGTGTAGTCTCTCACTGGTGTATGACTGACGATACAGTAATTGTTCATGTTCATGTGTATGACTATATAGTCCCCTTGGCTGTTTGGTGTGTGAGTAATACTTCTACATATAATCTTCATATATATATTCCCTCACATTCCCCTTGGCAGCAGGTATCCAGGGTTTTCCTCAGTGTTCTATTCTGTGGTACTAGACGTCACAGCATCACAGCCGAAGGGCTGCTGGAGAGAGATGGTGAAATAAATCCCAGTGCAATGAAGAACAGACTTCAGTACTTTTCACAGCCTTTTTTGGGTGGAGCTGTCCAAGCGAGCGCGGGTGTGTGCGTGTCAAAAATATGGCTGGTGTGTGTGTATGTGTGTGTGTGTGTGTACATGCGTGTGCCTGTATGAAAAACAGCTAGTGTGTGTATSCTGTCTGGGTCACACAGAGATGTTACAGGAGATGAATTAGTTTTTCCTTCCCTCSGGCGGGCTTCTTCTATCTCTATTTCTATCTCCAACAGACAGTCACAGTTCACTTGACCCAGACCAACCCAGCCTTACCCAGACCCAGCCTCAAGCTGCCTTAACCAGCCGTACACAGACCCAGCCTCAACCAACCTGAACCAGCCATACCCAGCCTCAAGCAGACTTAAAACTTCTTACGGCTGCGATCCCGTTAACGGGATCGATATGACAACAGCCAGTGAAAGTGCAGGGCGCCAAATTCAAAACAACAGAAATCCCATAATTACAATTCCTCAAACATACAAGTATTTCACACCATTTTAAAGATACACTTCTTGTTAATCCCACCACAGTGTCCGATTTCAAATAGGCTTTASAGCGAAAGCACCACAAACGATTATGTTARGTCAGAGCCAAGTCACAGAAAAACACAGCCATTTTTCCAGCCAAAGAGTGGAGTCACAAAAATCAGAAATAGAGATAGAATGAWTCACTAACCTTTGATGATCTTCATCAGATTACACTCATAGGACTTCATGTTACACAATACATGTATGTTTTGTTCAATAAAGTTCATATTCATATAAAAAAATCTCAGTATACATTGGAGCGTTATTGTATTAGTAGTTCCAAAACATCCGGTGGATTTTGCAGAGAGCCACATCAATTACAGAAATACTCATCATAAATGTTGATGAAAATCAAGTGTTATACATGGAACTTTAGATAAATTCTCCTTTAATGCAACGCTGTGTCAGATTTCAAAAAAGCTTACGGAAAAAGCAACCATGCAATAATCTGAGTACGGCGCTCAGAGGCCCAAACGCAAAAAGATATCCCGCCATATTGTGCAGTCAACAGAAGTCAGAAATAACATTATAAATATTCACTTACCTTTTGATGATCTTCATCAGAATGCACTCCAGGAACTCCAGATCCACAATAAATGTTTGTTTTGTTCGATAAGTCCATCATTTATGTCAAATAGTTCCTTTTGTTAGCGCGTTTGGTAAAAGCAATCCAAACTCATGAAGCGCGTTCAAGGAGCAGAGGAAAAAGTCAAACGTTCGTTACAGTCATTAGAAACATGTCAAACGAGTTAGAATCAATCTTTAGGAAGTTTTTAACATAAATCTTCAATAATGTCCAACCAGAGAATTCCTTTGTCTGTAGAAATGCAATGACGACAGAGCTCACGTGAACGAGCGTGGCCAGCTTGTGGCTCTCTGGCAGACCTCTGACTCATTCCTTCTCATCGCGCCCCCATTTACAGTAGAAGCATCATACAAGGTTCTAAAGACTGTTGACATCTAGTGAAAGCCTTAGGAAGTGCAACGTGACCAATATCCCTGTATCTTCAATAGGGAATGAGTTGAAAAACGACCAACCTCAGATTTTCACTTCCTGGTTGGATTTTTTCTCAGTTTTTGCCTGCATATGAGTTCTGTTATACTCACAGACATCATTCAAACAGTTTTAGAAAACTTCAGAGTGTTGTATATCCAAATATACTAATGATATGCATACCATTAGCAACTGGGACTGAGTAGCAGGCAGTTTACTTCTGGCACCTCTGGGCCCTATTCATCCAGCTACTCAATACTGCCCCAGCCATAAGTAAGTTAACCAGCGCATACCCGAACCTCAGGCTCAAGCAGCCTTAACCAGCCGTACCCACCCAGTCCCAGCAGCCTTAACCAGACCGTACCCAGACCCTGCCCGGCTCATGCCCCAGTCATTCACAAATCGCATTTACAAGGTCAGTCCATCTCTCCCAGACACCAAGAATTTCCTATGTCTCAAAGTGATCTGTTTTGAAAAGGTAAGAAGTTGTCCTAACAACTAGTCCAGGGACAGATAAAGTATGGGTTTGTCCCAAATGGCACCCTACTTCTTATGGGCCATGATCAAAAAGTACTGCACTATATAAGCTATAAGTAGCTGCTCTATAATGGTTCCAGGCTACGCCCTTAGTGTTCATTGTAGGGAAATCTTAACGCGATAACAGTCATACAATGACATTTTAGACGATTCTGCGCCTCCAACTTTGTGGCAACAGTTTGGGGAAGGCCCTTTACCATTTCAGAATGACAATGCCACCATGCTAAGCGAGGTCCATACAGGAAATGGTTTTGTTGAGAAGTGGAAGCACTTGACTGGCCTGCAAAAGCCTGACCTCAACCATCAAACGCTTTGAGATGAATTGAAACGCCGAATGGCGAGGCAGGCCAATCGCCAACTATCAGTGCCGACCTCACTAATGCTGCTTGTGGCTGAATGGAAGCGTCCCCACAGCAATGTTCCAAGATCTAGTGGAAAACCTTCCAGAAGAGTGGAGGCTGTTAATAGCAGCAAAGGGGGACCAAGCCATATGAATGCCCATTAATTTTGGAATGAGATGTTCGACAAAGCAGGTGTCCTACTACTTTTTTGACATGTAAGGGTATATCAATGTCTGTCTGTCTCTCTGTGTCTCTCTGTGTGTCTCTCTCTCTCTGTCTCTCTATTCTCATCAAATGCTCCCTCATCTCTCTGCTCCTACACCTCTGTCCTAACACCCCATTCACAATATCATCGTAACTCTTATCTATCACATCTCAACTCCAAATCTCTAATCTCTCGTCACTCCTCACACATACTATCATCTCACTTCCTTCTCTACAATACCTCACCTCTCCACCACCCCTTCTTTTCACACCCTCATCCTATCTCTTATCATCCTCTGTGCACGGGTGCAGGCACACACGTTAGTCGGATCGCGCAGCACTGGCGCACCGACATCTCTACGCCTAAGCTCCTCCACTCTGCCCAAATTCTACAGCAGTAACAGGCAAACTGAGTCCAGATTATTCGAACTCAAACACCCCTCTCATAACTGGAATGCGCCATTCACATCTATCTTCAGGAGTACTCACCTATGTTCGGAGCGGAGCAGGAGCTGAGGTCTCGTGGACTGATGAGTGTCACCAGCCGCCTACCATTCACACTCAAAATCAACACAACCCACCACACCACTGGACGACACATCCAGCACGACACAGCACAGAACACCACACAGCTAGTACCACACACACAGCAACCTACACACTTTTCTCCCACACCTTATCCACTCACCACACATCACACACATTCACACACACTATCCCACACATCGGAACACCACACACAACCAACTATCACTACTACTAAACTATAAGACAGTACATCACCACATAACACAACTCACTTGAGACTAGACTAATGTTCCTATTTCAATTCTTCACAGCCCCTGATCATAATCGCAGTACAAATCATGTAGAGATAGATCATTCAATCAGTCCATCGCATCCATTCATTGATGCACAAGGACTCCATAGACTCTGCATAGGCATGGTAGTTGAGCCAGAGATTCTAATCCCATTCCGCCTCCATTACATCATCGTCAAATCTATCCATTCTCTCCATTTCATATCTTATCTCTCTCTCTGAAGGCCTGGTCTATTGTTTATCACGTATATAACATCAGTCCTACACGTTCAAGCCATCATATCCCTCTCTCAGTGCTCTCATAGATCATATATCTACCTCATCCAGGAGGACCAGAACATCTAATATACTTTTACCACATCACTGCTATTGACATATCACTAATAGGACATACATAGAAAAGTATGCGAGAGGGGTTTATGTGTGTGTGTGTGTGTGTGTGTTTTGTGTTGTGTAGTTAGTCTTGATTGTGAGATGTAGTGGATGTAGTTGGTGATGTAATGTGTAAGATAGCTCGTGTGTGCTCGATCGTCGATGTAAGATAGTGATTGTGTAGCATGGTAGTAGTGCTTGATAGATCGGTGTCGTATCGCTCGCCTGTTGTGTTGTGAGACGAGAGAGATTATGATTTCTGTAGAAGAGCTCTATTAATTTGTGTGTCGTTTAGAAAGAAGATACGAGCTAATAGTGCTCATTGGCTGCTTAGACGAGCTCGACACCGCATGAGCCAGAGAGATCCTTGTCTGCTGCTGATTGATTCTACTCTCCTCGGCATCGTAAAACCAAAGCCTCACCTCTCAGCCATCACCCACGCAATGCCAACGCACTTCCAGCGTCCTATGGCGCCAGTATATATAGCATCCCAGCGAGGCTTGCCCCGACGGGACGAGCATTATGCACACCACCACAGCCTCATACCTCTATCGAAGGACAGAGGCAGGTCTCTTCCTACTCATCACCTTACTAAATCCACAACCATCAGCAACCACACAGCCACTAATATTCTACATCTGCCAACCCACCTCATTCACCACCTACGCAGCAGTCATATCTCCACGGCCTCAAGGTCACATTAGAGTAGTCTCTAAAAAAACATCGTCTCGCTCGCGTCAGCTCACCATTGCCTTTTTTACCCTCCCTAACTGCCTTGACTCTTTCCTCTACTCTCATATCTGTCTCCTCTCTTCTGTCTTCATATAACTCCTAAATACCCCTGTGACGTCTTCGTTGTACTGTCCCTCATCCAAGTGTCATTATTTGTAATAACGCTGGTCTGCGATTTCGCGCTAGCACATGCACCACACAGGCACCATCACCGCAAGGCACATGCGCAGGCGCTGAGAGTATGGCCACCTAGTCCTTCTCAGCGCTGACCCTCACACACATGGGGCCGCTCAGGGATGTGAATCACTTCTTGAGAGGTGTTCGTCAGTAGTGCACAGATACATGAAGATGCCATAATGTAATTGTCTGCATCATTTACATCTCCCATTAATATTTTTGTAAATATATACCAGTACCAGTCACAAAAAGTTTGGATCTATCGTCTAACTTCATTCACTTCCTCTTTTTATCTATTTTCACATTCGTCACGCCCTCACCCACATTAGTGAAGACCATCTCACACAAACTATCGTAAGCAACTCTCTCACCATCCTCCAATCAGTTCACGTCCCACTCTCTGCCGCATGCCTAATCTTCTTCTCAACTAATCATTCACCAGACTATCACGTCGCATCAGTGCCGCTCACCGCGCAAAATGTTTACTGTAACTCACGCACTGCGCGACGAACTCGTACTGAGACTTAGGCACAGTGCAGCGGCGCTCAGTCAGGTAGTTTATTTGTCCACGGAACATTACAGGAAGGTATGCTGTCAGGTACGCTCGGTCGTCTCATGGCGCGCAGAAGCCAAGCAGCTCCACTACACGGAGGGTTATGGACGTTATCATGCCATGTTGGTCTGCAATGGGGCACAGTGCAGAAGGCTCATCAACACGGGACGCTAGAAGGGTAAGCGTAAGCTGGGTCCTGCTGCGTTCTCGTGCCACGAACAGCGTCAACCACACAGGACGTACGCACCTCAGCTTGGGTCACAGCGCGGACTATAGGCACCGAATTGAGCTCTATCACGCGCACGACAGGTAGTCACATCGGGTCCAGGGCACGGCACGCAGTCATACAGCTAGGTGATGGAGGTTCAGTGTACGCTGGGTCCGCGGTCACGCAGCAAGCGTCAATTACACTATTGAGCTGAGGCAGAGATAGTGAGGTCGCACCTCTGCAGCGAACAGTCAATATCACTACGGCATGGAGGCAGGTAGCTGGGTCCAGGGGCAGGCCAGAAGGTCATACAGGAGGAGGCAGGTAGCTGGGTCCAGGGGCAGGACAGAAGTCATACACAGGAGGAGGCAGGTAGCTGGGTCAGGGAGCAGGCACGAAGGTCATACACAGGAGGAGCAGGTAGCTGGGTCCAGGGGACAGGCAGAAGTCATCACACAGGAGGAGGCAGGTCAAGCTGGGTCCAGGGCACAGCGCCAAGAAGGTATACACAGGAGGAGGCAGTAGCTGGGTCCAGGGGCAGGAGAAAGGTCATACACAGGAGGAGGCAAGTGCTGGGTCCAGGGGCAGGCCCGAAGGTCATACCACATGGAGGAGGCGGTAGCTGGGTCCAGGGGCAGGCAGAAGTCAACACAGGAGGAGGCAGGTAGTGGGTCCCAGGGGCAGGCAGAAGGTCATACACACAGGAGTTTGGGGCAGGATAGCTGGGTCCAGGGGCAGGCAGAAAGGGTCATACACAGGGGTCCAAAAGGCAACACAGTCACAGGATACGTAACGTCGGTCCCGGTAGATCACGGCAATAGTTGATAAAAGGAAATCTGACAGGCGGCCTAAGGTACAGGCAGGGAATAGGTCGTGATACAGGAAATCTGAAGGACTAAAGGTACAGGGCAGGGAAATAGGTTGAT
>NW_019948401.1:12528-28433 GCF_002910315.2 Salvelinus sp. IW2-2015
GTTTTCTGGTTAAGGCAGGTAGAAGCTAGGGGACTAGGCCCTAAGGAAGAGGCTAGAGCTAGGGGACTAGGCCTAAGGGAAGGCTAGAGGCTACGGGGACTAGGCCTAAGGAAGAGGCTAGAGGGCTTAGGGGACTAGGCCTAAGGAAGAGGTCTAGAGGCTAGGGGACTATGGGTAGCTGGTTAAGGAAGAGGCTAGAGGCTAGGGGCTACTGCCTAAGGGAGAGGCTAGGAGGCTAGGACTAGGCCTAAGGAAGAGGGCTAGGGGACTAGAGGTTGCTTTGGGCTCAGGCTTTACAAGTACACCAGATGGGTGAGGTCAGGTCATGACCCTCTCCACCTCTCTAATCCCGGATTGGCTGACAGGCAGATTGCCTGAAGACAACACATCATAACAAAAAGCAGAAGTTCATCTCCTGTACTAGGGTAATATCTAATACTGCTGATTGCTCATCTCCTGTTACTGTAAAATCTAATATGCTGCATGCTCAATCTCCTGTTACGTGGTAATATCTAATACTGCTCGTGTCATCCTTTTACTATAATATCTATACGCTGATGCTCATCTCCTTACTGTAAAGTCTAAATACTGCTGATGCTTCCGATCTCCTTTACTGTAAATGCTAATACTGCTGTGCCATCCTGTAACTGTAATATCTAATACTGCTGATGCTTCATCTCATGTTGACTGGTAAATCTAATACTGCTCGATGTTCATCTCCTTTTACTGTTAATATCTAAACTGCTGTGCTCATGTCTCTGTTACTGTAAAATCTAATCTGCCTGATGCTCATCTCCTGTTACAGTAAATGATCTAATACTGCTGATGCTCATGGCTGCCTGTTTACAGAATATCTAATACTGCTGATGCTCAGCTCTCTGTTATGTAATATCTAATACTCTGATGGCTCATCTCCTGTATCTGTAGATATCTAATACTGCTGATGCTGCAATCTCCTGTTACTGGAATATTCTAATACTGCTGATGCTCATCTCCTGTTACTGTAATATCAATATTTGCTGATGCTCATCTTTCCCTGCTACTGTAGATATCTTAATAATGCTGATGCGCTACTCTGCACTGATCAAGGTTAATCTGGCAGCAGTAGGCTGAATGAGCTAATCTCGTGGGACAATCTGTGTGTGTGTGGTCTGGGGACATATGGCAGATGCATGGTCTCTATAGTGCTCTATGCATAGGGATTACAAGGCCAACTGTTGCTAACAAGCCTAACTGGCTGAACAGGCCAAGCTGGGCTTAACAGGCCAACTGGTTAACTGGTTAACAGTCGAATGGGCCTAAAGCAGCCAACTGTGTTTAACAGGCAACTGGTTAACTGGTATTGAACAGTCTAATATTTCAACTGCCTTAAACGTTTACAGGCTAAACGGGCTAATAGTCTAACCTCTCTAACAGGCCAACTGGCTAACAGCCTAACGTGCTGCAACAGGCTAATGGGCTAACATGTCACCTGGTTGACAGGATGACAGGCTAACTGGCTAACAGGTTAACTGGCGACAGGCTAACGGGTTTGCTTAGGCAATAAAAGTTTGACAATGGAAGACAGTGGGATTGGATAAGAAACTCTTCCACATGTGGGTTCACTGGCTGGTCTATGTACATTTACAGATACAAGTTATAACAGTGAAGCACATGAAAAGTAGCCTCCAGTGTGGTTGAAGTGCTGTTTCCCTTCACAACTCCTGTCTGTGTTGTCTCTGTCTGTCTGTCTCTGTCTGTCTGTCTCTGTCTGTCTGTTGCCCGTCCGTCTCTATGGCTCTGACCTTATGAAGGGCCTCTCATCGCGTAACTGTGGGAGGGAGGGGGTCTGTCTGTCTCTATGGCTCTCGGTAACTGTGGGAGGGAGGAGGAGGGGTGTCCTGTCCTGTTTCTATGGCCTCTGGTAACCTGTGGAGGAGGAGGGGTTCTGCTGTTTCATATGGCTCTGGGTACTGTGGAGGGAGGGGAGGGTGTCGTCTGTTCTCTATGGCTCTGGTAACTGTGGGAGGAGGGAGGGTGTCTGTCTGTTTCTATGGCTCTGTAACTGTGGGAGGGGAGGAGGGTGTCGTGTGCTGTTTCTATGCTCTGGTAACTGTGGGACGCGGAAGGAAGGGTGTCCTGTCTGTGTCTGTGGCTCTGGTAAACTGTGGGAGGCAGGGTGTCTGTGCTTCTCTATGGCTCTGGTAACTGTGGAGGGAAGGGAGGGTGTTCTGTCTTTGTTGCTCTAATGTGGGGGGGGGTGCTTTGTTCTATGGGTCGAACTTAGGGCTGTGTGGTCTGTAAGTGGGAGGTAGGGCAAGGGTTTTTTCTATGCGCTCTGGTAACTGTGGGAGGGAGAGGGTGAGCTTTGTCTTATGGGAGACTGCTCGGGAAGGGGGGAGGAGGAGGAGGAGTAAGCTGTTTCTATGGCTCTGGAGTAACGGTGGGAGGGACGGGGGGTTGTGTGTGCTGTTTGCTATGAGAAGATCAGGTAAACTGTAGGGAGCGGAGGAGGGTGTCTGTTCTGTTTCTATGGGCTTCTGGTAACGTGGGCACGCGGAGGAGGAGATGGTGTCTGATTTCTATGCTCTGGTACCTGTGGGAGGGAGGGAGGGTGTACTGTCTGTTTCTAGTGGCTCTGGTACTGGAGGGAGGGAAGGGTGTCTCATTGTTTCTATGGCTCTGGTAACTGTGGGAGGGGGGAGTGGTTCTGAGGCCTGGAACGTAGGAGGGGGTGTCTGTCTGTAGTCTTATGGCTTGGTAACTGTGGGAGGGGAGGAGGATGGGTTCTGGCTGTTTCTATGGCTCTGCGTTAACTGAGTGGGAGGGAGGGTTCTGTCTGTTTTCTATGGCCTGGTAACTGTGGGAGGGAGGGTAGTGTCCTGTTCTTGGCTCTTAATCTGGGAGAGGGGTGCGTCTGCTGTCTAGGTCTGGAACTGTGGGAGGAGGGCAGGGTGTCTGTCTGGTTTCGTATGGCTCTTGGTAACTGTGGGAGGGAGGGTGTCTGTCTGTCTCTGATGGCTCTGAACTTTATGAAGGGCCTAGTCCAACTAGATTCAACCCACGGACCTGATATTTTTCTGAGTGGATGTTCAGGGGGCTGGAAACAACTTACAGAGATCCATTTGTTAAGACTGCAAATTGACGCACAAGAACCCCAAACGCGATATGCTGATTTGCCTGGTGTTTTTAGCAAGTTATGGTTTATGCTTGTCCCAACACATTATAATCGCGCCGTGTTAGGGGAAACCCTGGCTAGCAGCATCCTCAAAACTCAATATCAAATCTTATTTGGCCGAAATGAGCTGATGTACAACAGGTGGTAGAACCTTACAGTGAAAGTGCTTACTTACAGCCCTTAACGCAACAATTGTAATGACACGACGGGAGACATAGAGCATGGTTTCAAGCGCTAGGGAGCAGCTTGGTGTTTATTGGTACAAGGCGACCACAGGAGGAGGCCAGGTAGGCCTGGGTCCAGGCGCAGCAGAAGGTCGATAGCAAGGAGGAGGCAGTAGCTGGTCCAGGGGCAGGCGAAGATCTACACCAGGCAGGAGGAGGTAGCTGGGTCCAGGGGGCAGGCAGAAGGTCATACACAGGAGGAAGGCAGGTAGCTGGGTCCCAGGGCAGCAAAGGTCGATACACAGGAGGCAGGTAGCTGGGGTCGCAGTGGGCAGGCAGAAGGTTCATACACATGGAGGAGGGAGGTAGGCTGGGTCCAGGGACAGGCAGAAAGGTCATACCACAGAGGAGGCAGGTAGCTGGGTCCGAGGGGCAGGCAGGAAGGTCATACACAGAAGGAGCAGGTAGGCTCGGGTCCAGCGGGCAGGCAGAAGGTCATACACAGGAGGAGGCAGGTAGCTGGGTCCAGGGCAGGCCAGAAGGTACATACACAGGAGGAGGGAGTGTAGTTGGTCCAGGGACAGGCAGAAGGTCATACACAGGAGGAGGCAGTAGCTGGGTCCAGGGGCAGGCAGAAGGCTCCATACACAGGAGGAGGCCAGGTAGCGGGTCCAGGGGCAGAGCAGAGAGGTCATAACACAGAGGAGGCAGGTAGCTGGGTCCAGGGACCAGGCAGAAGTCATACCAGGAGGAGGGAGGGTAGCTGGGTCCAGGGCAGGCAGAAGGTCATTACACAGGAGGAAGGGAGGTAGCTGGGTCAGGGCAGGCAGGAAGGGTCAATACACAGGACGAGCAGGTAGCTGGGTCCAGGGACAGCGCAGAAAGGTCAATACACAGGAAGGAGTGCAGGTAGCTGGGTCCAGGGCAGCAGAAGGTCATACACAGGGGGTCAAAAGGGCAACCAGTACAGGCAGGGAAAGGCTAATAACGTCGTCACGGGAGATCAGGCAAGAGGTTGATAACAGGACATCTGATAACAGTACAGGCAGGGAATAGGCAGAAGGCGTCGTTAGTTAGGGCAGGCAAAAACCTATCATACACAGGAAAGGCGTAAATTACCAGGAACCCCAGCGCTCTGAAAGACGTGTGTACAAAACAAACAATAGCCTCACAGTGAGGGGGGCAAAGAACTAACTAAAATTAGATGTGTTGATTAATGAGATTGATACAGGTGTCGTGAAACAGGTGGACAAGCATTCAGGTTGATTGGGATCTGGAGGTTGATCTGCCTTCAGGGGATTCTATGTGTTTTGAAGGGGGTAGAAGCGGTGATAAGGATGCCTTTTTTGTCTAGACCTTGGCCGTCGCCCTTTTCACAACTGCCTTGGTGGTGTTTGGACCATGATAGTTGTGTTGGTGATGTGAACACCAAGGAACTTAGGCAAACTCTCGACCCGCTCCACTACAGCCCCGTCGATGTTAATGGGGGCATGTTTGGCCCGCTTTTTCCTGTAGTCCACGATCAGCTCCTTTGTCCTTGCTCACGATTGACGGGGGAGGGTTGATGTCCTGGCCCTCACTGACAGTTTCTCTTACCTCCACCCTATAGGCTGTCTCATCGTTGTTTTGATCAGGGCCTACCACTCGTTGTGTCGTCGAGCAAAGACTTATGATGGTGCTGGCCACGCAGTCGTGGTGTGAACAGGGAGTTTACAGGAGGGGACTAAGTACATAAGTACGACAGACAGAGACCACGTTTGCCCTGATAATAGAGTAATCTTTATTTCAGTTGTCACTAGCCGGCCTCCACCCAGTACCCTGATGGATGTATCAGTGAATTAGCTTCCTACTACCCTGAGTGAATTTAGTAGTGTTCATTAGCCTTCCTCCACCCAGTACCCTGAGCTGAATTAGTCAGTGTCACTAGCCTTCCTCACCCAGTACCCTAGCTGAATTTAGTCAGTGTTACTAGCCTTCCTCCACCCAGTACCGAGCTGAATGTTAGTCAGTGTCACTAGCCTCCTCCACCCAGTACCCGAGCTGAACGTTAGTCAGTGTCACTAGCCTTCTCCACCCAGTACCCTGAGTGAATGTTAGTCAGTGTTACTAGCCTGGCCTCCACCCAGTACCCTGAGCTGAAGTTGCAGTGTCATACCTTCCTCCACCAGTACCTGGATGATCTTAGTCAGTGTTACTAGCCTTCCTCCACCCAGTACCCTGAGCTGAATGTTTAGTCAGTGTCACTAGCCTTCCTCCCCCCAGTACCCTGAGCTGAATGTTAAGTCAGTGTTACTAGCGCCTTCCTCACCCAGTACCTGAGCTGAAGTTTAGTCAGGTGTCACTAGCCTTCCTCCACCAGTACCCTGAGCGAATGTTTAGTCGTGGTTACTAAGGCCTTCTCCAACCCAGTACCGCTGAGCTGAATGTTAGTCAGTGTCACTAGCCTTCCTCCACCCGAGTACCCTGAGCTGAATGTTAGTCAGTGTTACTAGCCTTCCTCCACCCAGTACCTGAGCTGATGTTAGTCAGTGTCACTAGCCTTCCTCCACCCAGTACCCTGAGCTGAATTTAGTCAGTGTTACTAGCTTCCTCCACCCAGTACCCTGAGCTGAATGTTAGTCAGTGTCACTAGCCTTCCTCCACCCAGTACCCTGAGCTGAATGTTAGTCAGTGTTACGTAGCCTTCCTCCACCCAAGCCTTGAGCTGAAGTTAGTCAGTGTCACTAGCCTTCCTCCACCCAGTACCCTGAGCTGAATGTTAGTCAGTGTTACTAGCCCCTCCACCGAGTACCCTGAGCCTGATGTTAGTCAGTGTACCTAGCCTTCCTCCACCCAGTACCGCTGAGCTGAATGTTAGTCAGTGTTACTAGCCTTCCTCCACCAGTATACCTGAGCTGAAGTGTTAGTCAGTTCACTAGCCTTCCTCGCACCCAGTACCCTGAGCTGAATTGTTAGCCAGTGTCACTAGCCTTCCTCACCCAGTACCGAGCTGACATGTTGTCAGGTTACTAGCCTTCCTCCACCCAGTACCTGACTGAATGTTAGTCAGTGCACTAGCCTTCCCCCACCCAGTACCTGAGCTGAATGTTAAGTCAGTGTCACAGCGCTTCCCTCCACCCAGTACCCTGAGTGAATGTTAGCAGTGTCACTAGCCTTCGTCCTCCACCCAGTACCCTGAGCCTGAATGTTAGTCAGTGTCACTACGCCTTCCTCCACCCATACCTGAGCTGAATGTTAGTTCCAGTGTCACTAGCCCCTCACCATACCTGTAGCTGAATGTTAGTCAGTGTCACTAGCCTCCCCCAGTACCCTAGCTGAATGTATAAGTCCAGTGTCAACCTAGCCCGTTATCCTCCACGCTCATACCGAGACAGATAATGTTAGTCAGTGTTACTAGCCTTCCTACCACCAGTACCTGACTGGCCTGAATGTTCGCAGTGTTAACTAGCCTTCTCCCCAGTACCGCTGCAGCTGAATGTTAGTCAGTGTCACTCACTTTTAGGTACGTCCAAAGTGAAACCCTTTTACTACGTTGTGCACTACAGCCGCTGGTCTAAAATAGTGCACTACTACATAGGGAATATAGTCCCACTTGGGCATTTAACCTTCTTCACACTGTAAGCTACTCCAGGGAAACACATACCCACTTTACTATACAGTCATTTAAATGTGTTCTGAACCGGAGTGATTTACAGTCAGTGCATAGTTCACTGACAGTCTTAGAGACCCACACTCAACTCTCCAAAAAAGTGTCCTCAATGTCTTTTTGTTCACTGTGTCTATCTCTCTATCTGTGTACTCAGTGAACCCGAGGCCCTCAGTTAAGGGTACCTGTCATCTCTGTCTTAGCCTCTCTCCAGGGTGTTGGGTAGACCAGAGGAGAAATTCCTTTCTCTCTCTCTCTCTCTCTTGCTCTCTCTTTTCTCTCTCCTCTCTTCCCTCTCTCTCCCTCTCAATTACTTTCTCTCTCTGTGTCTCTCTCTCTCTCCATCTCCCTGTCTCTCTCAATTTGCAATTTAAGGGCTTTATTAAAAAACTCTCTCTCTCTCTCTCTCTCTCTAGCTAGATCAGAGCCTCCCTTCTCATCCTTCATGCCCCAACATGTCCCCTAATCAGACAGACTGAGAGGACCTAGGAGCAGCCGGAACCTGCCCTCCTTTATAGGTCTAGTGTTTGTCTCCTGTCTCCCTCACAGACACGCAGACACGCAGACAGACAGACAGACAGACAGACAGACAGACAGACACAGACAGACAGACAGACAGACAGACAGACAGACAGACAGACAGACACCCGTTTTCCTGTTTCCACCCAAACAAAAATATGGGCACATGCCAGAGACCAATTCTGGAAGGACTGCCTAGGAAAGAGCCCATGGCCACTATACAACACAACCACATATTAAACATCCTAATATCTGTTTTCCTACAGGCTGAAATCACACTAATGGATGTCAGAATGATTAATACTGTACGGAAATGTTCCCCCACTATATTTGCAGATGCGGCTAATTGAGACAGCTAAATCCAATAGGTACATGTATCTCAGTGTGTAATGCGTTGCTAGCCTGGTCCAGATCTCTTTGTGTTGTTTTACCATTTTCTACGTGACAACAACCATAGGAGTTGCTAAACAGTCAAAGATATCTGGGACCAAGCTAGAAGCTGCATTCTAGTGTACAGTGTGTTGCTTCAATGTGTTTTCCACAACAGGTGAACTAGCCACATTGTAAGCTAGCAGCACCAGGTCAACTAGCCACATTGTAAGCTAGCAGCACCAGTAAAGTAGCCACATTGTAAAGCTAGAAGCACCAGGTCAACTAGCCACATTGTAAAGCTAGCAGCACCAGGTCAACTAGCCACATTGTAAAGCTAGCAGCACCAGGTAAACTAGCCACATTGTAAAGCTAGCAGCACCAGGTAAAGTAGCCACATTGTAAATCTAGCAGCACCAGGTAAAGTAGCCACATTGTAAGTTAGCAGCACCAGGTGAACTGCCACATTGTAAAGCTAGCAGCACCAGGTAAATGTAGCCACATTGTAAAGCTAGCAGCACCAGGTAAACTAGCCACATTGTAAATCTAGCAGCACCAGGTAAAGTAGCCACATTGTAAATCTAGCAGCACCAGGTAAAGTAGCCCATTGTAAAGTCGCAGCACCAGGTTAAGAGCACATGTAAAGCTAGCAGCACCAGGTAAACTAGCCACATTGTAAAGCTAGCAGCACCAGGTAAAGGTAGCCACATGTAAAGCTAGCAGCACCAGGTAAAGTAGCCACTTTGTAAAGCTAGCAGCACCAGGTAAACTAGCCACATTGTAAAGCTAGCCACCAGGTAAACTAGCCACATTGTATAGCTAGCAGCACAGTAAACGTGCCACTGTAAAGCTAGCAGCACCAAGTAAAGTAGCCACATTGTAAAGCTAGCAGCACCAGGTACTGTAGCCACATTGTAAAGCTAGCAGCACAGGTAAAGTAGCCACATTGTAAAGCTAGCAGCACCAGGTAACTTGCCACATTGTAAAGCTAGCAGCACCAGGTAAGTAGCCACATTGTAAGCTAGCAGACCAGGTAAACTAGCCACATTGTAAGCTAGCAGCACCAGGTAAGTAGCCACATTGTAGCTAGCAGCACCAGTAACTAGCCACATTGTAAAGCTAGCAGCACCAGGTAAAGTAGCCACATTGTAAAGCTAGCAGCACCAGGTAAACTAGCCACATTGTAAAGCTAGCAGCACCAGGTAAAGTAGCCACATTGTAAAGCTAGCAGCACCAGGTGAACTAGCCACATTGTAAAGCTAGCAGCACCAGGTAAAGTAGCCACATTGTAAAGCTAGCAGCACAGGTAAGTAGCCACATTGGTAAAGCTAGCAGCACCAGGTAAAGTAGCCACATTGTAAAGCTAGCAGCACCAGGTAAAGCAGCCACATTGTAAATCTAGCAGCACAAGGTGAAACTAGCCACATTGTGCGCAGCACCAGGTAAAGAGCCACATTGTAAGCTAGCAGCACCAGGTACAGTAGCCACATTGTAAAGCTAGCAGCACCAGGTAAAGTAGCCACATTGTAAAGCTAGCAGCACCAGGTAAAGTAGCCACATTGTAAAGCTAGCAGCACCAGGTAAAGTAGCCACATTGTAAAGCTAGCAGCACCAGGTAAAGTAGCCACATTGTAAAGCTAGCAGCACCAGGTAAAGTAGCCACATTGTAAAGCTAGCAGCACCAGGTAAAGTAGCCATTGTAAAGCTAGCAGCACCAGGTAAAGTAGCCACATTGTAAGCTAGCAGCACCAGGTAAACTAGCCACATTGTAAAGCTAGCAGCACCAGGTAAAGTAGCCACATTGTAAAGCTAGCAGCACCAGGTAAAGTAGCCACATTGTAAAGCTAGCAGCACCAGGTAAAGTAGCCACATTGTAAAGCTAGCAGCACCAGGTAAGTAGCCAGCATTGTAAAGCTAGCAGCACCAGGTAAAGTAGCCACATTGTAAGCTAGCGCACCAGGTAAAGTAGCCACATTGTAAAGCTAGCAGCACCAGGTAAACTAGCCACATTGTAAATCTAGCAGCACCAGGTAAAGTAGCCACATTGTAAAGCTACAGCACCAGGTAAAGTAGCCACATTGTAAAGCTAGCAGCACCAGTAAACTAGCCACATTGTAAAGCTAGCCACCGCGTGGTAAACTAGCCACATGTAAAGCTAGCAGCACCAGGTAAAGTAGCCACATTGTAAAGCTAGCAGCACCAGGTAAAGTAGCCACATTGTAAAGCTAGCAGCACCAGGTAAAGTAGCCACATTGTAAAGCTAGCAGCAGCAGGTAAAGTAGCCACATTGTAAAGCTAGCAGCACCAGGTAAAGGTTGCTGAAGCAAGCCGCTATAAAGAGGGCTACAGTACATTATTTTGGACTTCTTGAACACAACTTTTATTAAAACTTTAATCAATTATAAAACAGACCTACAGACATGCTTTATCAGGTTTAAAGTAAGATGCGACCCAGATGCAGACTTTGTGAGTAACAATGTTTATTACAACAACAGGGGCAAAGTACTGGACGGCAGGCAGGCTCAGGGTCAGGGTCAGGGTCAGGTCAGGCGAGGTCGGTAATGCAGAGTAGTGAGGCAAAGTTACAGGACGGGAGGCAGGCTCAGGGCGCAGGATCAGGGCAGGCGGATCAGGGCAGGCAGGATCAGGGCAGGCAGAAAAGGTCAAAACCAGGAAAACAGGAACAATAGCGAGACAGGAACGGAGGGGAAACCACTGTAGGCTTGACAAACAAAACGACACTGGCAACAGACAGACAGAGAACACAGGTATAAATACACAGGGGATAATGGAGAAGATGGGCGACACCTGGAGGGGGTTCCATGTTCAATGAGCTGAAATAAAAGATCCCAGAAATGTTCCATACGCACAAAAAACGTATTTCTCTCAAATATTATGTACAAATGTGTTTCCTCTTACTGGACATTTCTCTTTCGCCAAATAATCCAAACCATGACAGGTGTGACATATCAAGAAGCTGATTAAACAGCATTATCATTACACAGGTGCACCTTGTGCTGGGGACAATAAAAGGCCACTCTAAAATGTGCAGTTTTGTCACGCAACACAATGCCACAGATGTCTCAAGTTTTGAGGGAACATGCAATTGGCATGCTGATTGGAGGAACGTCCACCAGAGCTGTTGCCAGAGAACTTGTGTTAATATCTCTACCATAAGCCGCCTCTAACGTTGTTTTAGATCATTTGGCAGTACTTCCACCGGCCTCACAACCACAGACCACGTGTACCACGCCAGCCCAGGACCTCCCATCCGGCTTCTTCACCTGCGGGATCGTCTGAGGGGGGAGGCCGAGGTGCTGAGGAGTATTTATGTTTGTAATAAAGCCCTTTGTGGGAAAAACGAATTCTGATTGTCTGGGCCTGGCTCCCCAGTGGTGGGCCTGGCTCCCAAGTGGGTGGGCCTAACTTTTGACTATTCCGTAGGGAATTGGGTGCCATTTGGACACAGACAATGCGTTGTTGACAAGCCTCATAGCGCTCCATCGACAGAGTGTCGAAGAAACAGGGTAGAGACCGCAGTACTCAGAGAGATACAGGGAAGATACTACAGTACTCAGAGAGATACAGGGAAGATACTGCAGTACTCAGAGAGATACAGGGAAGACACTGCAGTACTCAGAGAGATACAGGGAAGACACTGCAGTACTCAGAGAGATACAGGGAAGATACTGCAGTACTCAGAGAGATACAGGGAAGACACTGCATCATCACTACTCAGAAATGGCCATCTATTTATGTCTGTGTGGGCTGTCTGGAACTGTGGATGGGTTCAGCTAAACTGTAGCGTCCTCTAGTGGCTGACGATATGTACTGCAGAAGATACTGAAAATACGGAAGAGATGACATGTCAACAGTTGGATGTATTGACCACTATGGCCAACAGATGGCGCTGCTAGCTAACTGCTTTATATCGTCTCTGTAGAAAACATCCGTTTTGTTCAGTCTCGTGATTTTGGTGAAACATACTAACTGTCCTTTTGGCAAGTCTTCTTTATGACTGTTTGACTAACGTCTCTCTGTGACACTTCATTCCGGATATAAAGGCACCGTTTTAAATGTTCTCTGGTGTCTAAACTGTTTTGAACATAAAGTAAAAATGACTCAGAGCCTTTTGACGAGGCATATTCCTGTCTTACTTGTTGATACTGATTCCTACTTTCATATTATAGAAACTTAAGTGAAAATTTGTTTTCACAATGTGTTTTACTGTGAGCTTCATTCGTCTGTGTGTTTAATCACGGTAATATTCTGTTTGATGAAATGCACAGTAAAAACGAGCAGTGAGTATTAAAACGTGTGATCGTGTAAGATTTAATCAACCTGTTGTATAACACGATGCCACCAATGTACAAATGGAAGAGTGTATGTCCAAAACGCTATATCCACCAATTTATAACATTTAAATTTAGCTTTTTTTTTTATCAGAAATTATTGTTTATGGGTGCCTTCATGTGTGTGTAAAATATTACTGTTCTCGGACATGTAATTAATATATTTTAGTGTATTTTTACAAAACGCTATATATCCATTGCTTAGCTGGAATGGAATGTTCATATCTATCCTGAGATTAATGCACTTACGGTAAGTTACTCTGAATAAAAACAACTAAATGTTTTACATACAGATCACATATTACTGTATTAAATTATGAAAAATAAAAATAATATTTATATATATATTTTTTAATTATTTTTTACATTTGACTATGTAAAACTTAGCAGTAATACTTATTTCTCTGAGAGGTGGAAACATAGTATTTTGCTAAAAAACATAACTATTTGTCTCTCTGAAATGAAACCATGAAGTCATAGATTTTAAATAAAAACATATCTGTCATTGAACAAACCCCACGCCATTATTAGATAGTGAAAAAAAACACATCCAATCTCTTTCAGAATTTCTTTAAATAATAAAAGCTAATTTACCAACATTTCTGAAAAAGGATATATAGCGTTATGGAACGAAACTCTTCAACTAGACACTGTCATTGGTGTTAACCTTCAAATATAATCCAGTTCGATGATTAAATTACATGTGGAGTTATTTCAGTTTGGTTTGAACCCTGACCCCTAGACCACCTGAAATAGAAACAAATGTATTTCATAATATCCAGCTCCATGTGCGTCAAGTAGCTCAGAGAGAAAACATTCAGTAATCAAATCAAATCAAAGTTTATTTGTTACATGCGCTGAATACAACAGCTGTAGACCTTACAGTGAAATGCTTACTTACAGGCTCTAAACAAAAGTGCAAAAAAGGTATTAGGTGAACAATAGGTAAGTAAAGAAATAAAACAACAGTAAGAAGACAGGCTATATACAGTAGAGAGGCTATATACAGTAGCGAGGCTATAAAAGTAGCGAAGCTACATACAGACACCGGTTAGTCAGGCTGATTGAGGTAGTATGTACATGTAGATATGATTAAAGTGACTATGCATATATGATGAACAGAGAGTAGCAGTAGCGTAAAAGAGGGGTTGGCGGGCGGGTGGTGGGACACAATGCAGATAGCCCGGTTAGTCAATGTGCGGGAGCACTGGTTGGTCGGGCCAATTGAGGTAGTATGTACATGAATGTATAGTTAAAGTGACTATGCGTATATGACAAACAGAGAGTAGCAGCAGCGTAAAAAGAGGGGTTGGGGGGGACACACAATGCAAATAGTCTGGGTTGCCATAATGTAAAGGCGGTCCAGATAGAATCAGGGACATAATAGATTAGAGAGAATCATTAGAGCGGACATGTTTTCATCTCTTCATTAAAAATGTCCAATAAACTCCTGGTTTAGCTGATTTCACCCTGGAGTGATGAAGTAATGTGATGTGAAGCTTGTTTAATTTCAATCATATAACATCTACATTTAAGGTCTATAATAGGCCAACACTGAGCTACACGGTTCAGGTGATTCATTTAGAATTTACATAACTTGCACTTTATTAAATATTAAAGTTTATTCATGTCAGAAAACCATACACTGTATGACTGTTCTGTCGTTTCAACAGTGAAACACTGTAAAATGCACAGTCAAGTACCTTCAATGTGTTTAACTGAATTAATGCTGTAGATTGCATTGAATTACGGGCAAAATGCTGACTGTTTAACCACTATAAAAAATAACTCTAACATACATAACACATCCTTTTTAGGGGTCCTTACTACACCTTAACTAAGTATTCCAGTTAATTGTTATAACTCATAGCTACACTGTAATAACAAATACAGAGGCGTAGCAGCAAATGCTTGTTACAAACGGGACAGTTCCCACTTGAGTGTTTAGTTTCTTCTCAGCTGCATCGATTCAGTAACAACCGTCACCAGGTTGTAATCTCTTGTGGACAGATGCGCCGGGTGTCTAAGATTACAAAGGTTGGCGCTCAATAAGCTCTAATTATCTACCCGTGAATGCACACTCTTCAAATCTCCACTCAATGTGGCTGCTAACCCGGCCCTCCAGTAGTTCTACATCTGGGTTGACTTGGTTGAGTTACAGACCCCACCGGCCTCCAGTAAGTTACCATCTGGTTGACTTGGTGGAGTTTACAGACACAGACCTCACTGGCTTCCAGTAAGTTTACCATGCTGGGTTGACTTGGTTGAGTTTACAGACAAGACCTCTACTGGCCCTCCAGTAGTACCATCTGGGTTGACTTGGTGGAGTTTACAGACCTCACCGGCCCTCCAGTAAGTTTACCATCTGGGTTGACTTGGTTGAGTTTACAGACACAGACCTCACTGGCCCTCCAGTAAGTTTACCATCTGGGTTGACTTGGTTGAGTTTACAGACAGAGACCTCACCGGCCCTCCAGTAAGTTACCATCTGGGTTGACTTGGTTGAGTTTACAGACACAGACCTCACTGGTCTTCCAGTAAGTTTACCATCTGGGTTGACTTGGTTGAGTTTACAGACACAGACCTCACCGGCCCTCCAGTAAGTACCATCTGGGGTTGACTTGGTTGAGTTTACAGACCTCACCGGCCCTCCAGTAAGTTCCATCTGGGTTGACTTGGTTGAGTTTCAGACACAGACCTCACTGGTCCTTCCAGTAGTTTACCATCTGGGTTGACTTGGGTGGAGTTTACAGACCTCACCGGCCCTCCAGTAAGTTACCATCTGGGTTGACTTGGTTGAGTTTACAGGACACAGATCTCACTGGCCCTCCAGTAAGTTTACCATCTGGGTTGACTTGGTTGAGTTTACAGACACAGACCTCACTGGCCCTCCAGAAGTTACCATCTGGGTTGACTTGGTTGAGTTTACAGACCTCACCAGCCCTCCAGTAACGTTTACCATCTGGGTTGACTTGGTTGAGTTTACGACACAGACCTCACTGGCCCTCCAGTAAGTCTCCATCTGGTTGACTTGGTTGAGTTTACAGACACAGACCTCACCGGGCCCTCCAGTAAGTTTACCATCTGGGTTGAATTGGTTGAGTTTACAGACACAGGCCTCACTGCCCTCCAGTAAGTTTACCATCTGGGTTGACTTGGTTGAGTTTACAGCGACAGGCTCACCGGCCCTCCAGTAAGTTACCATCTGGGTTGACTTGGTTTGAGTTTACAGACCTCACCGGCCCTCCAGTAAGTTTACCATCTGGGTTGACTTGGTTGAGTTTACAGACACAGACCTCACTGGCCCTCCAGTAAGTTTACCATCTGGGTTGACTTGGTTGAGTTTACAGACACAGACCTCACTGGCCCTCCAGTAAGTTCCATCTGGGTTGACTGGTGGAGTTTACAGACCCTCACCGGCCCTCCAGTAAGTTACCATCTGGGTTGACTTGTGTTGAGTTTACAGGCCTCACCGCCCTCCAGTAAGTTACCATCTGGGTTGACTTGGTTGAGTTATACAGACACAGGCCTCACCGGCCTCCAGTAAGTTACCATCTGGGTAGACTTGGTTTGAGTTTACAGACCTCCCTGCCCTCCAGTAAGTTACCATCTGGGTTGACTTGGTTGATTTTACAGACACAGACCTCACTGGTCCTCCAGTAAGTTTACCATCTGGTTGAATCTGTAATAGTGTAATA
>NW_019948401.1:32758-33982 GCF_002910315.2 Salvelinus sp. IW2-2015
AACAGCGTAAAAAGAGGGGTTGGGGGGGGGGGGCACACAATGCAAAAGGTCCGGGTAGCCATTTGATTACCTGTTCAGGAGTCTTATGGCTTGGGGGTAAAAATTGTTAAGAAGCCTTTTTGTCCTAGACTTGGCACTCCGGTACCGCTTGCCATGCAGTAGTAGAGAGAACAGTCTATGACTGAGGTGACTGGGGTCTTTGACAATTCTTAGGGCCTTCCTCTGACACCGCCTGGTGTAGAGGTCCTGGATGGCTGGCAGCTTAGCCCCAGTGATGTACTGGGAACGTACGCACTACCCTCTGTAGTGCCTTGCAGTCAGAGGCCGAGCAATTGCCGTACCAGGCAGTGATGCAACCAGTCAGGATGCTCTCGATGTTGCAGCTGTAGAACCCTTTGAAGATCTCAGGACCCATGGCAAATCTTTTAAGTTTCCTGAGGGGGAATAGCCTTTATCGTGCTCTCTTCACGACTGTCTTGGTGTGTTTGGACCATGATAGTTTGTTGTTGATGTGGACACAAAGGAACTCTAGGCTCTCAACTTGCTCCACTACAGCCCCGTCGATGAGAATGGGTGCGTGCTCGGTCCTCCTTTTCCTGTAGTCCACAATCATCTCCTTAGTCTTGGTTACATTGAGGGATAGGTTGTTATTCTGGCACCACCCGGCCCGGTCTCTGACCTCCTCCCTATAGGCTGTCTCGTCCTTGTCGGTGATCAGGCCTACCACTGTTGTTTCGTCTGCAAACTTTTTTTTTTTACTTAAAAAAAAAAAGAAAAAACTTTTTCTCCCCAATTTCGTGGTATCCAATTGTTAGTAATTACTATCTTGTCTTATCGCTACAACTCCCGTACGGGCTCGGGAGAGACGAAGGTCGAAAGCCATGCGTCCTCCGAAACACAACCCAACTGCTTCTTAACACAGCGCGCATCCAACCCAGAAGCCAGCCGCACCAACGTGTCGGAGGAAACACCGTGCACCTGGTGACCTTGGTTAACGCGCACTGCGCCCGGCCCGCCACAGGAGTCGCTGGTGCGCGATGGGACAAGGATATCCCTACCGGTCAAACCCTCCCTACCCCGGACGACGCTAGGCCAATTGTGCGTCACCCCACGGACCGGCCGCGACCATCTATTTCCATAGATGTAAATTAGCAATTTATCTGCAAAAGTATTACAAGCCATACTAGCTTGATTCAGCTACTGGAGAAGAGTTTGACAAAATGC
>NW_019948401.1:37155-42095 GCF_002910315.2 Salvelinus sp. IW2-2015
GAATTTCATCTCAGAGCGCTTTCTTAGGCGTACCAGTCAGTGGTTCAAGCCTAGGGCATGAAACAAATACTTCACTGAAAACGCAGTCCTTGTACTTTAGGGAACGGGGTGAATAAAGGCAAATGCAAATCATGATTAGCTTCTGTAAAAAAATAAACCAAAGCCCTCACGCTAGAGGCGGAAAAAACATCATTGTAATATACATTAGCAAACAGACAATGCGTGGGAGGGAAGTCGATCACTGGCTTACATACAGTACATGACTACATCACAGAGACATGAGTGTGTACGTGGGAGGGACGGGGGAGAAAAGTACATACTGAATTCTGCTTGAACATACTGTTAAGTACCTTCCTTGTGACATTTATCTCCTGTGTGGTTACCCAAATAGCACCGTATTCCCTATACTAGGGCACTACTTTTGACCAGAGCCCTATGGGCCTGGTCAAAAGTAGTGACTGATTAGGGAAACAGGTTGCCATTTGGGACACAGACTGTGACACTGCTATCCTCTTTGACCCTCCTATGTTCCCCCCACGGGAGGAGTTCCTCTACCATTCATCTCTCCCACGGGGGTATTTTTCTCCTCATCACTTGGTTACAGTGATGCGCCTGCTGGGGGCCGTCCAAGAAGTGTAAGAACTGGCTTATTGATGGTTGTCTCACTCGTAACATGTTTCTGGATGCTTCTCTGTCTGTACATCAATCAAATCAAAGGTTATTGTCACGTGTGCGAATACAACAGTGTGTAGTAGACCTTACATGTGAAATGCTTACTTACAGGCTCTAACAATAGTGCATAAAAAGGTATTACGTGAACAATAGGTAGGTAAAGAAAGAAAAACAACAAGTAAAAAGACAGGCTATATACAGTAGCGAGGCTATAAAAGTAGCGAGGCTAAATACAGACACCGGTTAGTTCAGGCTGATTGAGATAGCATTGTACACGTAGAATATTGGTATACTAGTGCACTATATGATGAACAGAGAGTAGCAGGTAGCGTAAAATAGTTTTTTTTGGGGGTGGGGGTGGGACACAATGCAGATAGCCGGTTTAGCCAATGTGTGGAGCACTGGTGGTTGGCCCAATTGAGGTAAGTATGTACATGAAGTGTATAGATAAAGTGACTATGCATATATTGATAAACAGAGAGTAGCAACAGCGTTAAAAGAGGGGTGGGGGGGGGGGCACACAATGCAAAAGGTCCGGGTAAGCCATTTGATTACTGTTTCGGAGTCTTATGCTTGGGGGTTAAAAATTGTTAAGAGCCTTTTGTCCTAGACTTGGCACTCCGGTACCCGCTTGCCATGCAGTAGTGAGAGAACAGTCTATGACTGAGGTGACTGGGGTCTTGACAATTCTTAGGGCCTTCCTCTGACACCGCCTGGTGTAGAGGTCTGGATGGCTGGAGCTTGCCCCAGTGATGTACTGGGAACGTACGCACTACCCTCTGTAGTGCCTTGCAGTCAGAGGCGAGGAATTGCCGTACCAGGCAGTGATGCAACCAGTCAGGATGCTCTCGATGTTGCAGCTGTAGAACCCTTTGAAGATCTCAGGACCCATGGCAAATCTTTTAAGTTTCCTGAGGGGGAATAGCCTTTATCGTGCTCTCTTCACGACTGTCTTGGTGTGTTTGACCATGATAGTTTGTTGTTGATGTGGACACAAAGGAACTCTAGGCTCTCAACTTGCTCCACTACAGCCCCGTCGATGAGAATGGGTGCGTGCTCGGTCCTCCTTTTCCTGTAGTCCACAATCATCTCCTTAGTCTTGGTTACATTGAGGGATAGGTTGTTATCTGGCACCACCCGGCCCGGTCTCTGATGCTACCTCCTCCCATAGGCTGTCTCGTCCTTGTCGGTGATCAGGCCTACCACTGTTGTTTCGTTCTGCAAACTTTTTTTTTTTACTTAAAAAAAAAAAGAAAAAACTTTTTCCCGCAATTTCGTGGTATCCAATTGTTAGTAATTACTATCTTTCTTATCGCTACAACCCGTACGGGCTCGGGAGAGACGAAGGTCGAAAGCCATGCGTCCTTCCGAAACACACCCAACTGCTTCTTAACACAGCGCGCATCCACCAGAAGCCAGCCGCACCAACGTGTCGGAGAAACACCGTGCACTGGTGACCTTGGTTAACGCGCACTGCGCCCGGCCGCCACAGGAGTCGCTTGGTGCGCGATGGGACAAGGATATCACACGGTCAAACCCTCCTACCCCGGACGACGCCTAGGCCAATTGTGCGTCACCCACGGACCGGCCGCGACCATCTATTTCCATAGATGTAAATTAGCAATTTTATCTGCAAAAGTATTACAAGCCATACTAGCTTGATTCAGCTACGGGAAGAGTTTGAACAAAATGCATTTTTAGCCGGACCAGTGTAAGAGAGTGACAACAGCTGAAAGGGGAACTGTAGTGCAGAGCAAGCATCAGCAAGCCTACGGTCATGACCTTAACTGCAAAAAACTACAGTGTAGACCTTACCATGAAAATGCTACTTACAAGCCCTTAACTAACAATGTCGGAGGAAACACCGTGCACCTGGCGACCTTGGTTAGCGTGCACTGCGCCCGGCCCCCACACAGAGTCGCTGGTGCGCGATGGGACAAGGATATCCCTACCGGTCAAACCTCCCTAACCCGGACGACGCTAGCCAAATGTGGTCACCCACGGACCTCCCGGTCGCGGCCGCTGGACAGAACCTGGGCGCGAACCCAGAATCTCTGGGCAAGCTAGCGCTGCGATGCAGTGCACTAGACCATTGCGCCACCCGGGAGGCCTCGTCTGCAAACTTAATGATGGTGTTGGAGTCGTGAAAGGGAATGAGCACGCACCCCTGGGGAGCTCCAGTGTTGAGGATCAGCGTGGCATATGGTTGCTCCTACCCTCCCACCTGGGACGGCCCGTCAGGAAGCCAGGATCCAGTGGCAGAGGGAGGTGTTTAGTCCCAGGATCCTTAGCTTATTGATTGAGCTTTGAGGGTACTATGGTGTTGAACGCTGAGCTGTAGTCAATGAATAGCATTTCTCACGGTCTCTATGGTCGGGGGAATACAGTGAGAAGAGTGGTAAAAAGGCAGAAGCATATCGATAGTCAATTTCTTTAAGGCCCACAAGACTCAAAAGACTCATTGAAGGTCCCCGGTACCAGTTAAAAAACTTATGGAAGTATATATGTAGATAGTTTAGTGCCTAAAATAAGGGAATAAATACATGTTAAAAAAATCCTGATCTTTCTATATCTCTCAGATATAGGACTGACACTACAAAACAAAGTTCTTTCGATTTTTGGGGGGGGGTCTATCTGTTGTTCCATGTACTGAATCTGTTTATTCAATGTGTTTCTATTGGCTAATAGCAGTAATGCTAATAAATGTTTATCTAATAATTTTTGTATATATTTGTTGATACATTAAGGGCTCTTAAAATAAATACAAAAAATGAAAGAGCTAAATTATCCTTGGTATGACCATCTTAAAACAATTCCATATGTTAGCTTATACCCCCCCCCCCCCCCCCCCCCCCACCCCCTGGCTTAGACTCTAACACCTTGTCCAAACCGGCTGCGCGCGTGCACCATCGTGCGCTATAGTGCATGAATTTAATTTCCCCCCCACAACCAAACGCGATCACGACACGCAGGTGTAAAATATCAAAACAAACTCTGGACCAATGACATAATTTGGGGACAGATCGAAAAGCATTAAACATGTATGGTAATTTAGCTAGTTAGCTTGCACTTGCTAGCTAACGTTAATTTGTCCTATTTAGCCAGCTTGCTGTTGCTAGCTAATTTGTCCTGGGATATAAACATTGAGTTGTTATTTTACCTGAAATGCACAAGGATCTCTACTCCGACAATTAATCCACACATAAAACGGCCAACCGAATCGTTTCTAGTCATCTCTCCTCCTTCCAGGCTTTTTCATCGTTTAAATTATATGGTGATCACATCTAAACTTTCATTGTATTACCACGACTACCGGCAAAACAGTTCGTCTTTCAATCACCCACGTGGGTATAACCAATGAGGAAATGGCACGTGGGTACCTGCTTCTATAAACCAATGAGGAGATGGCACGTGGGTACCTGCTTCTATAAACCAATGAGGAGATGGGAGAGGCAGGACTTGCAGCGCGATCTGCGTGTGGGTGCAATAATTGAATAACATGGATTTCAACATTTATTTTGCGACGGTCGCGCACGCGACGTGTCTGGTCTGGTCAGCATGTAAAGGGTTTAACAGTTGTATACTGTATCATTTTAGCACACAGTTTAATCTCACATATATTGTATGTTTATTATGCAGAGAACGTCAGAAACGGCAAATGAAGCCCAGAGGTTTGGCAGGGCTGCCAAGGCATTTAATAGAACACCCTGATTATTCCCAAATCAATCATGCAGGTAAGAAAACTAATAATAACTTTTATTTATATTTCCAATATATTCATAATAATAAAATAAAAAAATGTGTGCTGCACCAAAGGTGTTCATCCAATGTCTTTTTCATCCTGTTCAGTTAGAGTTTTACCAAAACTTATGACTGAACATGAATGCAAGAATCCCGTGGCACTCTACATCCTCAAAAAGGTAACTCTCTAAGTAACAAAAAAGATGCAAAGCTGTCACCATCAGTATCTGACTCAAAACATAACTAAATAAACCCTTGTCTGAATAAATGTTCATTTATTAAATCGATAAAATGCCGAGAGATACTGTGGGGGTTTGTACATTTTTATTTCTCAACTCTCATTCAGCTGTTAGGATGACTACAATATCTCAATTAAGAATATAATACAGCCACTACACCTTTGGTATTGTTTGGACCTGTTTAGAGAGCATTATGCTAATGAGTTTGACCCATTCATATCCTGCCATTACCCCCTGTGATGCTACGTGTGTGTGTGTGTGTGTGTGTGTGTGTGTGTGTGTGTGTGT
>NW_019948402.1:0-15903 GCF_002910315.2 Salvelinus sp. IW2-2015
AGCCCTCCCTGCACCAGGCCTCCCTGTATCAGCCCTCCCTGTATCAGCCCTCCCTGTATCAGCCCTGCCTTCAGCCCTGTATCAGCCCTCCTTGTTTCAGTCCTATCAGCTCTGTATCAGCCATCCCTGTATCCTGTATCAGCCCTGTATCAGCCCAGTATCAGCCAAGAATCAGCCCTGTATCAGCCCTCCTTGTTTCAGTCCTATCAGCTCTGTATCAGCCATCCCTGTATCCTGTATCAGCCCTGTATCAGCCCTGTATCAGCCCTGTATCAGCCCAGTATCAGCGCTGAATCAGCCCTGTATCAGCCCTCCTTGTGTCAGCCATCCCTGTATCAGCCCTGTATCGGCCCATTATTAGCCCAGTATCAGCCCGGTATTTTTGTATAGTTTTTAAAATGTAACCTTTATTTGACTAGGCAAGTCAGCTAAGAACAAACTCGTATTTMAATCAAATCAAATTTTATTTGTAACATACACATGGTTAGCAGATGCTAATGCGAGTGTAGCGAAATTCTTGTGCTTCTTGTGCAGTAATATCTAACAAGTAATCTAACAATTCCACAACAAGTACCTAATACACACAAATCTAAAGGGATGGAATAAGAATATGTACATATTAATATATGTATGAGCGATGGCCGAGCAGCATAGGCAAGATGCAGTAGATGCTATAAAATACAGTATATACATATGAGATGAGTAATGTAAGATATGTAAACATTATTAAAGTGGCATTATTAAAGTGACTAGTGAGTCTCTATGTAGGCAGCAGCCTCTCTGAGTTAGTGATTTCTGTTTAGCAGTCTGATTTTCAGTCTCTCGTCCCAGCTAAGATGCACCTGTACTGACCTCGCCTTCTGGATGATAGTGGGGTGAACAGACAGTGGCTCAGGTGGTTGTTGTCCTTGATGATCTTTTTGGCCTTCCTGTGACATCAGGTGCTGTAGGTGTCCTGGAGGGCAGGTAGTTTGCCCCTGGTGATGCGTTGTGCAGACCGCACCACCCTCTGGAGAGCCTTGAGGTTGAGGGCGCTGCAGTTGCCGTACCAGGTAGTGATATAGCCCGACAATTGTGCATCTGTAAAAGTTTGTGAGGGTTTAAGGTGACAAGCCAAATTTCTTCAGCCTCCTGAGGTTGAAGAGGCGCTGTCTGTGTGGGTGAACCATTTCAGTTTGTCTGTGATGTGTACGCCGAGGAACTTAACTTCCCACCTTCTCCACTACTGTCCCTTCGATGTGGATGGGGGGTGCTCCCTCTGCTGTTTCCTGAAGTCCACGATCATCTTCTTTGTTTTGTTGACGTTGAGTGAGAGGTTGTTTTCCTGACACCACACTCCCAAGTGTCCTCACCTCCTCCCTGTAGGCTGCCTCGTCGTTGTTGGTTATCAAGCCCACTACTGTTGTGTCGTCTGCAAACTTGATGATTGAGTTCGAGGCGTGCATGGCCACGCAGTCATGGGTGAAAAGGGAGTACAGGAAGGGGCTGAGCACGCACCCTTGTGGGGCCCCAGTGTTGAGGGTCAGCGAAGTGGTGATGTTGTTTCCTACCTTCACCACCTGGGGGCGGCTCGTCAGAAAGTCCAGGACCCAATTGCACAGGGCGGGGTTGAGACCCAGGGCCTCCAGCTTAATGATGAGCTTGGAGGGTACTATGGTGTTGAATGCTGAGCTGTAGTCAATGAACAGCATTCTTACATAGGTATTCCTCTTGTCCAGATGGGATAGGGCAGTGTGCAGTGTGATGGCGATTGCATCGTCTCTGGACCTGTTGGGGCGGTATGCAAACTGAAGTGGGTCTAGGGTGGCAGGTAAGGTGGAGGTGATATGATCCTTGACTAGTCTCTCAAAGCACTTCATGATGACAGAAATGAGTGCTTGATAGTCATTTAGTTCAGTTATCTTTGCCTTCTTGGGTACAGGAACAATGGTAGCCATCTTGAAGCATGTGGGGACTGCAGGCTGGGATAGGGGCCGATTGAATATGTCCATAAACACACCAGCCAGCTGGTCTGCGCATGCTCTGAGGACACGGCTAGGGATGACGTCTGGGCCAGCAGCCTTGCGAGGTTTAACACGTTTAAATGTCTTACTCACATCGGCCACGGAGAATGAGAGAGGGGGGGGGGGGGCGCAGTCCTTGGTAGCGGGCCGTGTCGGTGGCACTGTATTATCCTCAAAGCAGGCAAAGAAGGTGTTTAGTTTGTCTGGAAGCAATACGTCAGTGTCCGTGATATGGCTGATTTTCTTTTTATAGTCCGTAATTGCCTGTAGACCCTGCCACATATGTCTTGTGTCTGAGCTGTTGAATTGCGACTCCACTTTGTCCCTATACCGACATTTCACTTGTTTGATTGCCTTGCGGAGGGAATAATTACACTGTTTATATTCGGCCATATTCCCAGTCCTCTTTCCATGGTTAAATGCGGTGGTTTGCGTGTTCAGTTTTGCGCGAATGCTGCCATCCATCCATGGTTTTTGGTTAGGGTGGGTTCTACAGGGGGTACAACATCTCCAATGCACTTCCTTATAAACTCACTCACCGAGTCAGCATATAGATCGATGTTATTCTCTGAAGCTGCCCGGAACATTTCCCAGTCCACATGATCAAAACAATCTTGAAGCGTGGATTCCGATTGGTCAGACCAGCATTGAATGGTTCTAGTCACGGGTACATCCTGTTTGAGTTTCTGCCTATAAGACGGTAGGAGCAAGACAGAGTCATGGTCGGATTTGCAGAAGGGAGGGCCTTGTATGCATCGCGGAAGTTAGAGTAGCAGTGGTCCAGTGTATTGCTCGCGAGAGTGCTGCAATCAATATGCTGACAGAATTTAGGTAGTCTTRTTCTCAAATTTGMTTTGTTAAAATCCCCAGMTACAATAAATGYAGCCTCAGGATATATGGTTTCCAGTTTACAGAGAGTCCAATGAAGTTCCTTGAAGGCAGTCGTGGTATCTGCTTGAGGGGGTATATACACGGCTGTGACGATAACTGACGAGAATTCTCTTGGGAGATAATATGGTCGGCATTTGATTGTAAGGAATTCTAGGTCAGGTGAACAGAAGGACTTGAGTTCCTGTATGTTGTTATGAGTCGTTAATCGTGAAGCATACAGCCCCGCCCTTCTTCTTCCCAGAGAGATGTTTATTTCTGTCGGCGCGACGCATGAAGAAACCCGGTGGCTGTACCGACAACATATCCCCAGAGAGCCATGTTTCCGTGAAACAGAGAATGTTACAATCTCTGATGTCTCTCTGGAAGGCAACCCTTGCCCTAATTTTGTCCACCTTGTTGTGTAGAGACTGGACATTGGCGAATAGTATAYTCGAAAGCAGTGTGCACGCCTTAGAAGCCTGACCAGGAGGCCGCTCCGTCTACCTCTTCTGCGGCAACGTTGTTTTGGGTCGGCCTCTGGGATTAGATTCAATGCCCTGGTTGGTGGTCGTAACGAAGGATCCGCTTCGGGAAAGTCGTATTCCTGGTCGTAATGTTGGTAAGTTGACGTCGCTCTTATATCCAATAGTTCTTCTTGGCTGTATATATTAAGACTTAAGATTTTCTGGGCTGACAATGTAAGAAATAATACAGAAAAAAACTAAATACTGCATAGTTTCCTAAGGACTTAGGAATCTCTGTCGACGCTATCTTGCCATCTTACAATGACGGCGTACACTGGCCAAACCCGGACGATGCTGGGCCAATTGTTTGCCGCCCTATGGGACTCCCAATCACGGCAGGTTGTGATACAGCCTGGAATCAAACCAGGGTGTCTGTAGTGACGCCTCAAACACTGAGATGCAGTGCCTTAGACCGCTGCACCACTCGGGAGCCCCACTGTATCAGCCCTCCCTGTATCAACCCCGTATCACCCCTCCCTATATCAGCCCTGTATCAGCCCTCCCTGTATCACCCCTCCCTATATCCGCCCTCCCTATATCACCCCTCCCTATATCAGCCCTCCCTATATCCGCCCTGCCTTCAGCCCTCCCTGTATCAGCCCCCTTATTCAGCCCTGTATCAGCCCTCTCTGGATTCAACCCCGTATTCACCCCTCCTATAGATCCGCCCTTGCCATTCAGCCCTCCCTATACAGCCCTCCCTGTTATCAGCCGCTCCCTATATCAGCCCTCCCTGTATCAGCCCTGTAGTCAGCCCTCCCTGTATCAGCCCTCCCTATATCAGCCCGTATCAAGCCCTCCTGATCAGCCCTCCCTGTACAACCCTCCCTATAATCCGCCCTGCCTTCAGCCCTCCCTGTATCAGCCCTGTATCACCCTCCCTATATCAGCCTGTATCAGCCCTCCCTATATCAGCCCTGTATCAGCCCTCCCTATATACCTGTATCAGCCCTCCCTATATCAGCCCTCCCTATATCAGCCCTCCCTGTATAGCCCTCCCTATATCAGCCCTCCCTATATCCGCCCTGCCTTCAGCCCTCGCCTGGATCAGCCCTGTATCAGCCCTCCCTATAAATCACCCCTGTATTCAGCCCTGATCAGCCCTCCCTATATCAGCCCTCCTGATCCAGCCCTCCCTATATCAGCCTCCCTATATCAGGCCTCCCCCCCTTATACCCTTCAGCCCTATATCAGCCCTGCCCTATATCAGCCCTGTAATCAGCCCTCCCTGTATCACCCTCCCTATATCCGCCCGGCTTCAGCCCTCCCTGTATCAGCCCTGTATCAGCCCTCCCTATATCAGCCCTGTATCAGCCCTCCCTATATCAGCCCTCCCTATATCAGCCCTCCCTATATCAGCCCTCCCCATATCAGCCCTGTATCAGCCCTCCCTATATCCGTCCTGCCTTCAGCCCTCCCTGCAGCTCATTAACTATTTACACTAGAGACAGACAGAGACAGGTCTCCCTAGGCCTCCTAGCAGCTCAGCCCCACCGCAAAATCTATTAGCCGTCATTAGCCCCCCCAAACCCCGGGCCCTCAGCAGCAGCACACACTCCCACTGGGCAGGAGAGGGTTAACTCCGCCAGGGGAGGCCTTCAGTTACCACAACACACATCTCTCTCTCCAGCATATTTTATCAATTTCTGTCTTTCAAATTCTCTCTTTCTCACCCCACCCCCCACTTGATCTATCTATTTCCCACTTACCCTCTCTCTCTCTCTCTCTCTCTCTCCCTCCCTCTCCCTCTCCCCCTCCCTCTCCCTTCCTCCCTTCCTACCTCCCTCTCCCCCTCCCTCCATCTCTCTTAATGTAAATGTTCCTGTAGTGAGCGGCTGGGCCAGGGGTCTGAGGCTCTGAGGTTGTAAAGCTGGGGGGGTGTGGGGTTACAGTGAGGGAGATTTCCCATTGGCGGAAAGTCAACATGGTCCAGGGTAACGCGATTAGGGCTGGATCGAGTGCATCGCAGGGGACATATGGACCTGATCACGCCGCAGACACCCGATAGCAYGGCCGTATTTATCGACTTGGCCCGGGTGCGGATATTACAGACACCAGAGATCCCCTGAAACCCCTGTTCCCCCCGCTTCCCCATCCCTTCCCCACTCCGTCCGTCAGTTCCTTATGAAAACCACGCTGGAGATCTGAGCCCAATAAGCCGATTAGCCTCTCACTCTCTGTCCACAATCATGGGATTCCATCAGGACCTTTCAAGATATCAGGGCCATTCAAAATGTCAGGGCCCAAATCTCAAACCATCTGGTCATGAATAGAGTATGAATGAATAACTGACTGGTCAAGCAGCCTGTAGGTTAGTCCAATAATGAAGCCTTGGTCGTTTTCTGAGGACTGTCTGCTTGTGTTTATTAGTGGCCTTGGCATTTACAATTCAATTACAACGATAGGCGAGAGGGGAAAATAAAAGGAAAATATCTGGATGTCTGGATGGAGGCCAATGCAGAGATAAGACTAAAACACTAATATTGTCTTACTCCAGCGTGTTACCATAGGAACAGCAGGAGAGATCCAAAAGACTACAAAGACGATCAATCTAGAGAGAGAGAGAGAGCAGGAGGAACAGGGACACGTAAGTGCCCTGAGAATGCGCCCTCTCTCTCCCCCCTTTCTCTCCCTCTTTCTCTCTCCCTCTTTCCCTCTCTCTCCCTCTTTCTCTCTCTCCTCCTCTCTTCATCTCTCTCTCCGCTCGTCCTCACCCCTCTCTCCTCGCTCTTTCTCTCGTTCTCGCTCTTTCTCTCGAATCTCCCTCCTCTCTCTCTCCTCTGCCGTCCGCTCCTCTCGTTTCGCCTCCGTCTCTGTCCCACTCCTACTTTCTCGTCGCTGTTCTTCCCTTTTTCTCTCTTCTTTCCTACTCTCTTTCTATCACGCTACCCCGTCTCTCCCCTCTGCCCACATCTCTACCAGATCCTGTCAGTACTTAGCATTGGGCCATTGTAAAACAGTCAGGAAGAGCAAACATAGCACTTTATTCTGACCAGCCACTCTGCCTTATGGACACTCCTTCTGCCTCTCTCCCTCTCTCTCTGTCTCTGCCTACGTCTCTGCTCTCTCTCTCCTCTCTCCTCTCTCTCTCTCTCTCTCCTGCTCTCTCTCTCTCTCTCGTCTCTCCTCCTCTCTGCCGTCTCTCGTCTCGTCTCTGCCTCTCCTCCTCTCCACCTCTGGCTCTCTCTCTGCCTCCCTCTCTCATCTCTCCTTCATCTCCCCTTCTGCTCTGCTGCTCTCTTACTCTCTCTCTCTCTCTGCTCTCTCTCGCTCTCACTGCTCTCTTCGCCTCTCTCTCTCTCTCATCCTCCGCTCTCTCCTGCCGTTAGTCTCCTCTTCTCTCTCTCCCTGTCTCTCTCTTCTCTCTCATGGCTCTCTCTCTCACTCGTTCTCTGTCCCTATCCTCTGCTCTCTCCCGTCCTCTCTCTCTCGCTCCTCCTTCCTCTCGCCTCTATCTCTTCCTCTTCCTCTCTTCGCTCTCTGCTGCGTCCTGCTTCTCATGTCTCCATCTCTCTCGTCCGCTCCTCTGCCTCTTCTCTGGCTCCTCTCGCTTCTGCTCTCCGCTCTCGTTCTGCTCTCTCTCTCTCAGTCCATCTCTTCTCCTCTCTTCATCCTTCTCTGGCACTCTCGATCCATCTCTGCTAACTCTCTGCCTTCCATTCTCTGTCTCTCGGCCTCTCCCTCTTGCTCTCTCCCTCTCGGTCTCGTTCTGCGTCGCTCTTCTGGCTCTCTCATCTCTCTGCCTCCCCTCCCGCCTCTCGCTCTCATTCTGCCTCTCGCTCTCATCCTTCCTCTCTCCTCTCCTCTCTCTCTCTGCATCCTTTCTCTCTCTCTCTGCCTCTCGCTCTCTCTCTGCCTATTTGCCTCTCTCTTTCTCTCTCCTCTGCGCTCTCTCTTCTGCTCTGCCTGCTCTCTCTCTCTCTTGCCTCTCGCTCTCTCTCTGCTCTCTCTCTACTCTCTCTCTCGCTCTCTCTCTCTCATCTCTCTCCTCCTCTCTCTCTGCTCTCCTTCTCTCGCCTACTCTGCCTCTCTCTTTCTCTCTCTCCTCTCCTCTCGCTCTCTCTCTGCCGCCTCTCCGTCCCTCTCTCTCGTTCATCTCCTCTCTCTCCTCTCTCTCTCTGCTCTCTCTCTCACCTCTTCTGCCTATCTCTCCCCCTACTTTTGCTTTCTTTCTGCCTTCTTCTCTCGTTCCTCTACCCCCTCTCCTCCCTCTCTCCTTTCTTCTGTCATCTCCTATCTTCGCTCCTCTCATCCCTCTCTTTTCCCTCTACCCCCTCTCCATTTCTCCCTCTCTCCCTCCCTCGCAGTCCTCCCTCTCGCTCAGCCTTCTCTCACTCCCCCTCCTCTCTCTAACTGCCTGCTTTGTGAGGGATGAGGTCATTCCATTTCCATCCCGCTGTGTTAAACTAGTGCTAACAAGTTGCACAATTCCACAACATGTTCTGTACATTAAGATATACATCAGTCAGCCAGTCGGTGCAGTGCGGTGGGCAGCCCAGCCCCAGCCACATAAAGGGCCTTTTATTCAGGCTCTCTGAGACTCCAGCCCAGCGCTGCTCTGCTCTGCTCCTACAGGTTCAGACCTAGCAGCTTTGATTCCACACACACACACGCACGCACGCGCACACACACACACACACACAAAATGATCAAATCCGCACAGAGACTTTAAAGCAAGCACAGCTTTTTGTTGGCATGGCCAAGTGGAAGAGAGAACGGTATAAAACATTGAGCATGTATCTGTGTGTGGAAGGGTGTGTGGAAGGGTGTGTGGAAGGGTGTGTGGAAGGGTGTGTGTGTGCGTGCATCTGCATGTGTGTGTTTTTAATATTCAGGTGTAGTTAGTGTGTGTATGTGTGTGTTGGTGAGGATTGAGACTCACCAGTTTGGCCTCAGAGTGCATGGAGGGTCCGTGAGGTGAGGAACAGGAGCTGGGATGGTTGGGGCCCTGCATACCCATCATACTGGAACACATAGACATCTGCCTCTCCATCTGAGGACCACAACAATATATCACACTACGGCAACACACACACACACACACACACACGTGTCTGACAAAGACAGTGCTATTAACAGACACACACCCTGGTAGTAGCTTCCTGTTTTAACTCCCTCACTGCTGGGCTGGCTTCCTGCTTTAACTCCGTCACTGCTGGGCCGGCTTCCTGCTTTAACTCCCTCACTGCTGGGCTGGCTTCCTGTTTTAACTCCCTCACTGGTGGGCTGGCTTCCTGTGTTTAACTCCCTCACTTGTGGGGCTGGCTTTCGCTCGTTTTAACTCCTCCTGGTGGCACCGCCCTGGCTTCTGTTTTTAACTCCCTCACTGGTGGGCGTGGCTTCCTGTTTTAACTCCCTCACTGCTGGCTTGGCTTCCTGCTTTAAAAACTCCTCACTGCTGGCTGGCCTTCCTGCTTTAACTCTCACTGCTGGGCTGGCTTCTGCTTTAGACTGCGTCACTGCTGTGGCTGGCTTTCCTCGCTTTAACTCCCTCACTGCTTGGGCTCACTTTCGTGTGTTAACTTCCCTCACTGTAGTCTGGTTCCTGTTTGTGTGTGTGTCTGGTCAGTCTAGTTATGTCATACATGCATGCTGCTGTGTGGTTGTTTGTGAATGGGTTCTCTCGTGTCGTGGTTGTTTCTATGGGGGGTGCATGTGTTAGTGTGTAATGGGGATGAGATTGTGTGAATAGCAGGGTCAGAGTGTTTTACATGGTTAAAAGTGGGGGTTAAAGGGGACGCCAACACACACAACCCGAGTAGCTCGCCACCTAACCACTCAACAACAACCACCCAACCACCCTGAATGTCACCCACTACCCCTAACTCTCACACACCACCCCAACCACACTGATTGTTCACCCCCTCAGCTAACTCACTAACACTCGCCCAACAACCCCCACCCCCGATTCTTGGATGTTCCCACTACCCCTGCCTTCCGCACTACCCTCCCAACAAACCCCAACACTCACGTGATGTCCCCACTACCTATGTTTTATTGTGGCCACTTAACTCCTCCCAACTCGAACCCTCCCCGCATCCCCCCTGGATGACGCCCACAATACCATCAAGATCGACTTACCGTCCCCCAACAACAATTCTAACCCAACACCCACGGTATGACTCTATACAACGTTTTATGTTTCCAAGTCTCCCGCTGAATGCTACCTCTCCTCCGTCACATAGAGGTCCTGCCTCCAGAACTTTTTTAGCTGCTAACTCTTCTCAACATGAGCCCATTACATTCGTCTCCTTCTAAGGGTGTGTTTTGTGGTGTAAGATATTACCGAACCTGCACCCCTATATCCTAGACAACACACGTACCATCTTCCTCCAGAGAAAGCCTTCAGTAGCTCCTAATGTGAATTAAAACTATGGGGTTTTTCCACACGATAAACACAGCCTGTCCTTGTGTTAGACCATGGAAAGAAAATAATTGTTGTTCTTTCAGAGTTTTATGCAATACGCAGGGGGAGCTCCTTTCCTTCAGCGAGAGTTTATGTACTATCATTCCCATTGTTTGCTGTCTCTCCTCCTCTATTCTGGGTCTACTCTCTGGGTTTGTCGTCTTCTTACATTGTATTTTCAATTTTAATCGCCGTCCCCTTCATAAATCTTCATTGCTTGATTAGAATTATCAAGTCGAGGATGAAGGTAGCCAGCGTGTTCTGTCTGAATAGCCATCATTCTTTGTATGGGAGATTGTGTTCTTTTTGGGTGGAACGTGAGCGGTTCGTAGAGGGCTCTCATTTATAAGTGGGATAGGTGGGGAAGGACACATGGCTTGGCCGCCTTCCACAGATATTATACACATCTGAACCAGAGGGGATGGAGTATGTGGTGTAGCGTTTAGTCCGTGTTGTGTTGTTGTTGTGGTGTGTGTGTGTATGGTTGTTGTTCTGTGTTGTTTTGTGTGATCTGTGTGTGTGAGTGTGTGTGTCTTTCGTTTTGTTGTGTGGTTGTGTGATGGTGTTTGTGTGTGGTTGTGTGTGTGTGGTGTGTGTGTGTGTGTTGTGTTGTGTGTGTGGTGGTGTGGTGGGCTCGTCGCTGTCTTGGGTGTTTAATCCAGTGTTTCATCAGTGGAGGCTCCTCAGAGGAGGAAGGGAGGGACCATCTCCTCAGTGAATTTTATAAAACAAAAATGGTAAACATTAAAAAAAGTTATCCCTGTTGAGAGAAAAACTATAATAATATATAGTCACGTCACTCATGAAATAATTATTAAAACACAACTATTTGTAAAAAAGTTCTACAGTAGCCCTTCACAGTGACACTCTGTAGGTAAGAACCATGTTGTAGCCTGGAGGACAGCTAACTCCGTCCTCTCTGGTACATTGAATTCAAATACAAAACCTAGGAGGCTCATTGTTCTCAATCACCCCTTCACCAGACTAATAGTTAATTAATGTTTGACAGACTTCTCAGAGATGTGTCTCCCAACCTATCAGTAGACTTGCCAAGTGAACAGTACAATGTTTGTCCATCCAATTAAATTATCAGAGAATGAATCTAGTAGCTGAAGCTAGCGAGCGCTGCAGTGGATTTTCCATTTGTAGTTGACTTGAAAGAGAGGGAAAGACAATACCGTTGACAGTTTTTGAAACAAATTATATTTATTCCAATATAGAAGAAAATCATAAGTAGACGAAATGATATATAGAGAGGAGAGTCATTTCTTTTTTACCCTAATTCAGTTTCACTTACCTTATCTAGAAATGCTAGCGTAGCAGTGTTAGCTACTGGAAACACCTCTGCTTCAAACATAGGGATGCTTATGTGTTAGCTACGCTTATAGGAACTTTTTCCAACAGCTAAAACACTGGGAACTCCTTCCAATCAAGTTTACTTAAATTGCCAGGCGTCTGTACTCTACTTATATACTTTATGCATGGCTTACCACATTTTCTACAGCATTTTTTTTTTTTGTAGCCTTTCCGGCATGTAAACATTCTTATTCATACGGTGACTGGGTTAACTGTGATGTTCACTCACGACAGTTGCTAATCTGTAGCCCGGGATTCGTACTTCCACATTTTTAAGTAACGCTCTAACATAGCAACTATACTATAGCTCGACTAGGGACGTAACTTTAGGGCTAACTGATGACACAGATGTAGGCTGTGTGTAGCGGTTCTGGCTTGGAAAGGTTTTTACTCCTGGTCACTGTAAGCCTTGATTGTTGTCTGTAGGTTGGCTGAAGTCCACAAGCGAAAGGAAGAGTGTGGCTGTGCGTGTGCGTGCGTGTGTCTGTGTGTGTGTGTGTGTGTGTGTGTGTTGTGTGTGTGTGTGTGTGTTGTGTGTGTGTGTGTGTGTTGTGTGTGTCGTGTGTGTGTGTGTGTGTGTGTGTGTGTGTGTGTGTGTGTGGTGTGTGTGTTGTACTCACAGGCATCAGTACAGAGGAGCTTGCATGGTGGGTCTGGCAGGGTTCCACGCCATGGAGGCAGGCGTGGCTGTCTCTGTCTGTTTCCGTAGGTCGCAGTAGTGATGACAGGGAGCTCAGGGACAGGCCTAAGGCGCCCACACACCACCCCACGCACCACAACTCTCACACACACACACACACACACACACACACACACACAACACACACACACACACACACACACACACACACACACACACACACACACCACACACACAACACACACACCACGACGGACAGGAGAAAGCGTATTTAAACATCATCTCTGAACACACGTTCAAGTTAGAGAGATAATAAATCATGTGCATATCTTTATCAATACAGAACATCACCACATAACAGCAATAGACAGATTTTATGTTCTAACAGATGTGTTACTCTACTTCAGGTTATTGGGGAGTAGCAGAACACTATTAGAGGGGTGGGGACAACATACAAACACCTCTTCTCCCACCTTGCAGGCAGCTTTTCCATCCAGTCTTTAAATCAGTGTCCAGTTCCAGCTTGGTTTAGGCTTGGCGACATGTCAGTCTATCATCCTTCCTGTAGTTCTGTTTGGTGATAGTTCGCTTTTACATCTTGAGTTGCTTACTAACAAGACGAGACAGTAAAGGATGTGTACAGTAACTCTCCCACTCTCTCTCTCCTTTCCTCTCTCTCACTCGCTATATTCCCTCTGCTTCTTTTCTCTCTCGCCTCCCTCTCTGCCTTCCTCTCCACTCGCTCTCTCTTCCCCTCTCCTCTCCTCTCGCCAACTCCTCCTCCTCACCCCCTATCTCCCCTTCTCTCCTCCTCTCGCTTCTCTCCTCTCCTCTCGCCTTCTTCTCCACTTCGCTCCTACCTCGTCTCATCGCAACTCTCCTCTCGCCTCCTCTATCCTCTCTCCTCTCGCTTTCGTCCTCTCCTCTGCCTCTCCTATATTCCCCTTCTCTCCTCTCACTCATCGCTCCTCTCCTCTCACTCTTACTTCTGTCTCCAAAAGCAACTGACCGGTCTACCCGAATGTCCGAGGGTTGTAAGGCTACTGCATTCTCAGTGCTAGAGGCGTCCACGTTTGCAGATCCTGGCTTCGATTCCAGGGGAGTATCACATCAACCCGGTCTCGTGATTGGAGTTTCCTATAGGCGGTCGCAATTGGGCCCCAGACATCGTCCGGGTTAGGGGAAGGGTTTGGCGTGGGTAGGCGTTCATTGGTAAATAGCATTTGTTCTTACTGGCCACTTGCCTAGTTTAATATAAAGGTTAATCAAAAATCAAATAAAGTAAAAGAAGACCACTCCTCAGTAAAAGTACAAGAGAGATCCTTGATGAAACTCTGCTCAGAAAGTTCAACCTTCAACCAGGACAACGCCTAGCAAACTAAGCCAAGACAATGCAGGAAGTGGCTTCGGCGACACAGTCTCTGAATGTCTTAGTGGCCCAGCAGAGCCCGGACTTGAACCCGATGCGTAACTCTCTGGAGAGAACCCTGAAAATAGCTGTGGGCAGCGACGCTCCCTGCCGTATACCAATCAATACCCGCCATCGCTGACAGGCTTTGAAGAGGCAGCTGCTGAGAGAAGAATGGAGAGAACTCCCCCAATTACAGGTGTGCCCACCAAGCTTGTAGCGTCATACCCAATACGATTAACGTGCGCAAGTCCAAGGTGGTGTTTCAATCAATGTATCTGAGTAAGACGGGTCTGAATGTTTGTAATGTGATATATTTGTCGGGTATTTGGTTATTTTAAAAAATTGCAAAAATTTTGACTGAAACTCTTACTGTGTTTTGACTTTGCATTATGAGGGTATTGTGTGGTGTAAGATTGCATGAAGGGGAAAAAACGGAGTTTAATCAATTTTAGAAAATATAGGTAATAAACGTACAAATGCTGGTAAAAAGTCAAGGGTCTGAAATGACGTTTCTGAATGCAGCCGTACATCTTCTAATATTAAGCATTGGTTTTGCGTTAAAAAAAAAAAAATTAAATCAGTGTATGTAATCGTCTACAGAACCTAACCTGGATGATGTCTTTCTTCACATACCATCCAAAACATGGCAATGAGACATAACAGTCCCTGCACTGGTGTAACTTCCAATGGAAAAATGCTCTCTGTCCGCTAATGTAACCCAAGTGTGGACTGGCTGAACATGCCAATTCACAGTAGCACCACATCAATAAACTCCCATGTAGGGATTAAGGACCAGGCTAGAGCTGGAGGCCTGTACACTACCGCAGAACAAGGCTTGTTTCAGCATCACAGTCCCACTCACTGGATTGCTTCCCCACATGGCAACCCTACTTTCCCTGTATATAGTGACTTCACTTTTGACCAGCGGCCATAACCATTTTGGACGCATCCACTCACGTCTGTCCTGGACTGGGCAAATTGAAGATCAACTTATCCACAGACCATCTATTGCTGGGCGTTGGTGGCGTGAACATCATTTATACAACTGCCACCAAATCCCTGTAGGTAAAGAAAACACAGGCTCCCAGCTGCTGCTCTCCACTAGCTTAGCCTACTACACCCGATCCTCTCATACAGTAGGCTTAACCTATAGCTACGACCTAGCCTACTACACCCGTCTCCTCATACAGTAGCTACCTTAGCTTAGCCTAGCTACTACTAAACCCGTCTCCTCATACTAGTAGGCTAACCTTAGCTAGCCTAGACCTACTACAAACCTATTCTCCTCTATACAGTAGGCTAACCATAGCTAGGCCTAGCCTCTAAGAACACCACGTCTACTTCATACAGTAAGCTAACCTTAGCTAGCGGCTATACTAAAAGCCTCCTCCACAGAATCTATCGATGCAGCCACCTACTTCCATCTATCATACAGTAGGAACACTTAGCTAGCCTAGCTACCTAACCCCATCTCCTCATCATGGCCTGTCATCATACAGTAGGGAAACCTTAAGCTAGCCTAGCCTACTACAAATCATTGCTCCTCCCATCACAGTAGGCTACCTCGTCTTCCTCATAAACAGTTAGGCAAACCTTAGCTGCCTAGCCTTCTAATACCGTCTCCTCATACATAGTAGGCTAACCTTAGCTAGCGCTAAGCCACTACAACCGTTCTCCTCATACAGTAGGCTAACATAAGCTAGCCTAGCCTACTAGCACCCCGCCTCTCTCATACAGTGGCTCCAGATTAGCTAGCCTAGCATTAGCTACTACAACCCATTTCCTCATATCAGAAGTCTACCTTAGCTTAGCCTATCCTACTACCCAGTCTCTCATACAGTAGGCTAACTTAGCTAGCCTAGCTACTACACCCATACTCCTCATACATGTAAGGCTAACATCCGTTCCTCATAGCAGTAGGCAAAACCTTAGCTAGCCTCCGCCTTCCTATAACCCGTCTTCTCATACAGTAGGCTAACGCTTAGCTACCTAGCTACTACACCTAGATCTGCCTCATACAGTAGCTAATACCATAGCTTAGCCAGCCTACCTACAATCCCGGTTCCTCATTATCAGTAAGGCTCAACTTAGCTAGCCTAGCCTAGCCTAACTACACCCATTTCTCATACGAAGTCTTACCTTAGCTAGCCTATCCTACTACCCAGCGTTCCTCATACGTAGGCTAACCTTAGCTAGCCTAGCACTACTCCACCATACTACTACTACAGTAGGCTAACCCGTTCCTCATACAGTAGGCAAACTAAAGCTGCCTTAGCTTCTATACCGTCTCCTTCTACAGTAGGCTAACCTTAGCTAGCTCTAGCTATACACCCAGTCTCCTCATACATGTACGCTAACCATAGCTAGCCTAGCCTACTACACCGTCTCCTCATACATGTAGGCTAAACCTTAGCTAGCTAGCCTACTACATACCCATTTCTCATACAGAAGATCTACCTATAGCTAGCCTACGCGCTACTACTGTCTCCTCATAAGTAGGCTAACCTTAGCTAGCTTAGCCTAGTACTACATCCCATTTCTCTACGAAGTCTAACTCGATCTTTGCGGAAACATATCCTCTAGGCTATCAACACATACAACCAGTATTCATTGTGATTCTGGCTCCTCATAGTCTTTGGTAAGCGTCTATTTCCATGGACATTTTGCCAATTGGACGCTGACGCGAGACCTTT
>NW_019948403.1:0-6766 GCF_002910315.2 Salvelinus sp. IW2-2015
TTCACAGGCGTCGTTCAAAGTGTGTCGCTGCCAAAATTTTTCCCCTTAAACAATTGTGTCTACACTTATTCTGGTAACACTTGGACACGGGGGATAGACCCTTTTTCTGCAAACCTTGTTTTCTGTCATCAATACAACACATGGCTGAACATGTGCAGGATGACGGTGGTTCGTTGGCCCCATACTGGCAGATTGTTGGCTTTTTGCTCTCAGTAAACCAAGCATAGTACGCACAGGGAGTAATGTTCTGAAACTGTTGAGGGCGCAGACAGTATGTGGTGTTGTGGCCATGTTCATTAGAGGAGGGCCTCTTAGCTCATATTCCGTATTTCACACCACTCATTCGCGGGCGATGGCCCGAATGGCCCCGTTTTTTTGAATGTTTTCTTGTCTTTCCTTTACTGTCCTGACTGGCAAACTCCGTTTTCAAGTGGACGCTCCAAACAGCTGCCCACACGCTCCATCTGTAGAAAGAATGATCCTCCAATCACAGCCAAGTCATTATGAATCTCGGTGAACACACCTGTGGGTCCACAACTGCTGTGTATAGCTTCCACTCACCTCTCAAAAAGGGCCATTGGAGCCAGATTTCCAGTAACAGACACACACGAAGCCAACATCCTGAGGATGGCTCTGGCAGGCTCTCCACTGAGCCTTTCAACAGTCAAAAATGTAGAACTGTTTCAAACTTCAAACTGTCCTTGTATTGGCTGAGGAATGACATCGATTTATTTTATACCGGTCTCCTATCTGTTGTGTTGTTCCCCAGGGGGCGAATGAAGAGCAGGACTTTGACATTGACAGGAACACAGGAAGGCATCGATAGATCGCCAGGGCCTCTGGATGCAGGGAAGAGTTCAACCTATAATACTGACTGTACAGGTTACACATGAACATCAGTCGCAAACCAACAGGTGATACACATATGAAAATACATAGTAACATTAGTAGTTATGGTAAAACTTTTGATTACAGTTGCTCTTCTGTCTGTCTGTCTGTCTCTAGACATATATCCAGTGTGCTGGACATGAACGAGCATCGACCCAGTCATGGAGTCCATCTTACGAGTCAGAGTACCGAAGACCCACCTCTCCACGGAAGGACATCCTCCACATCTCTGCTCAGGACCGAGACAGCCAAAACAGCAAACTCATCTACTCGTCCACAGCAGACGTCCTCCAGCACCTGCTAAGAACTTCCATCTGGACCCTAAAAGAGTGGTGTCTGGTGATAACTGAGGCAGCTGCGACCGTGAGAAGCGTTCTGTGCACACGCATCATTGTGATGGTTTAACGTTGTTGATATTTTTAGTGATGTTCTACTTTCATCTTCCCTCGCCGTTTGAAAACACGATGATTTAAAGTACGACAGTATCTTCATAACAGTTTTATAAAGGACTCTTCTGTCAAAATTATAGCCAATGTTTTTTGGGGTTATTCTAGAGTTTGAATTTGGATTAAGTTAACCGGCCCTACACTGTCCTGCTCTCACCAATCTCTTTTTACTCTGTAGGTATCGAGATCCAGAAGAGGCCAGTAAAAGAAACTTTTGTAAGGCAGTGGTTTATGTGGAGGACTGCAACAACCACATCTCCTGCCTTCATGGCAGCCGGGCTATGAGGGCACTATCACCAATCTGGCTGCGGCTGGGACAGGATGCTGCGTGTCAGGCGCTGGATAAGACATGGGGAGCAACGCTCAGATTAAGTTACTCCCTTCACTCAGGGACAACCACAGATCAAGATTATGGGGGGTAGAGTATGATGGCATTTGAATTGTGAATGTCTTCAAGCATGATAATCATGTTATGTAGCATTCGTTTTAAAGAGTGCTATAGAAGTATGTCTATTCTAAAATCATTCTTGTGAGATAGATTTGTACTTTACCCCTCACATCAAGGCCAAATGTGTTGACATTTAAAACATTATATACACCAAAAATATGTTTGTAAAATAACTTGGTCATTTTATTGCGTCATTGTTCGTCTTTCCAGGAATGTCGACAACACCTTGACATTGATGGCGAGCTGGGGAGTATCACTTATCGCCAAAAAACCTCTGGGACAACCTACCCCAGGGACAGTTCCATCTGACAGTGAAAGCCAAGACAGGTTTCCCCAGCCACACGACCTCTGTTCTGTCTCCATCACCGTCTGCTCTCAAGCAGAACCCCTCCCAGGTTAATATGTATTATAACGTAGTATTATGTTGTTTGATCATTGCTTAAATTTCTTAATTTGTAAATTGTATCAAGTAACTTCAACAGTCAGCTACTTATGATATTATGTACTTGCTTCCTAATGCTTAATAAAAAAACCATTATCTTTTCTCTCTCCCAGGTTCCCACTCTGATGAAGTCTTCTCAGAGGTCAGTGAAGCCCAGTCCTCTGGGAACTCCGTGATCACTGTCTCTGCAGCCAGGCCATCGCAGTCCACTACAGCATCAAAGATGGGAGACCCCTAACGAACCGTTCCACTAATGCAAGTCCGGATTCTCTCGGTCCAAATGAGCCTCAACTTCGAGGATGTTTCTCGTACAGACTCGAAGTTCGTGCTAGACCTCGACAGGGATCCTCGTCAGATACGGTTGTTACGTCTATTGTTGATGGATGAGAATGATAAACCACCGGTGTTCTCCAGAGAGATTTCCATGCCCAGATTAGTAGTCTGCTTTCACATAAACAGCATGGTGATGGGCGAGGCAACACACACTCTGGTATACGAGCCTCTGATGCTGACAGGGACTCTAACTCTCTCCTAGTCTTTCCAACCTGGATCCGGAAGCGATGAAAGTCTCAAGATAGATCCAACATGGGACACTCTCTGTGATATCGGAGGTGGACTTGAAGAAACACCTGAGTTTAGCTTCAGCATTTTCAGGTACGGACTCAGGGAACCGTCGCTGTGCGCAGCAGAGCCAGCCAGAGTCACCAATCCGTGTCCTGGATTTTAACGATTTCCCCCAAATTTGCTAGGCCGGATATACGAGTTGCCATCGCTTCCCTCCTGGTCAGAGAGATGGAGGTTGACGGGTCATGCACAAGATGCAGATTCAGCTGTCTCGTACAGCCTCATGGAGGGCAACCTTCAGATGCTTTTCTCATTCAGCCTTCCACTCGTTACTATACTCTGTAAACAATGTTTCAGAGTTATAATATTTTACCAGCTGCTGGTCAAAGCTCTAATGACCTGCATCAAAGACCTTGCCCAGTTATGTCACCAACCATAAACAGCCAGCGGCCATCTAAATTGGAGGAGGGATTGTATGCAACCACCATTGGAGAGAACTCGAAGACGGGTAAAATGTTAGCGTGTTTGAGAGCTTCAGGTTAGTTACTGGAACGGAGCCTCTGATTTACTCTGTACGTAACCCAATGGGACGGTTTCTATAGTCCAACATCAGGCTGTGCTTGGACCACCGCGTCCCTTCGACAGAAGGACGCAGGATTGAGTCCTTATACATAAGTGTGGAGTGAGAGACATAGGAGTCCCCCCGTTGTGCATAACCCACGTCAACATTTACATAGTTGAATCAAATGACAATCCACCGAGGTTCTTACCTGCCTCACTCCATGATATGCTCGTGAAGACACGGGACCCAGGCATATGTAATCTGTCAAGTCATGACGCGTGACAGTGATCTTGGAGAAAATGGCTCTATTTAGTGTACTTGTGGGAGGAGGATTTTGATCTCTTTAGGATGACCCTTATGTTTGTGACGTTGTCCCTCAGCGGCTATTAGACTTCTTGAAGCTACCAATAAATATGCCCTGACTGTCCTGGCCACAGATGAGGGCTCGCCCAGTTGGACCACTTCAGCAGAGTGAGTATCACTTTGAGAAATTGCACCAACCCATTTTTCAGACTTTGCGTTCTATCTTCTGAAAGTCCTGAAACATATCTCCCTTCACCACCATCTTGCATGTACAAGCAAGAAAACCCTGAGATACCGGCTTATTTACATCTGGAAGAGAAGAATGCCTCAAAAAAAACTTTCACACTAGATTTTAAAACAGGAGTGTGAGGGTCACTGATTTATTTGGACTATTGAAAGTCAGACAAGCGATCTATGACGGTCGAGCCACTGGACTCTGTGACAGGCTCCTTTCGAAGGCCGCTTCGGAATAGATTGAAGATGGAAACGATAACGCTCCAGTTTCTCCAAGCTGACTGACACAGTGGACTATACCTGAAGGATTACCCATAGGCACGTCTGTGTTACAGATATCAGCCACAGATAAAGAGACTCAGGCGAAGAGAGACGTTAACCTTCCATATTTTGGGGACGGGAAATGAAAACGGACTCTTTAAATAGGACCCCAGAGTGGTCTAATTGTTACAACACAGTGTTGGACTATGAGAAGGACAAAACACTTCCAGTTAAAGATCAAAGCCCATAGATAAGGCACGAACCATTGAGCAGGGAGTGCCTATGTCATTTAACGTAAACGATGTCAACGATAACCCTCCAAACTTCTCCAAGACCCACTATCACGGCACACTGGATGAATGGCCAAATGTGGCCAACATTCGTTCATAAGAATACAAGGTTTGGACCCCGCACAAGAGACTTGAACAATCTACAGTAATAAATGTCCTCTCAGGTAATGAGGGAAGATCCTTCGCCATCAACGAATCCTCCGGGATTATCTCCTTTTCTAACGTCTGCAAGAGAAATGTGGACCATTCCTAAACCTCACCGTGGCTGGGTCAGATGGAGTTTCCAGAACACAGCCCCTCGTGGACATTGACTATGATGAACCACTATAAACACAGCCCCTATTTCAACAAAAAACATGACGAGGCGGAATAGTCTGAAGGAAAAAACGGGGGCGTTTGGGGAGGGGCTGGGGGGGGGGAAAACCAACGGTTGTTTTTGGGGATTTCGCCCCCCCGCCCCCCCGCCCAACCCCGCGCCTGGCCGCCATAATCCTGACGATGGGACCTTACTGCAGTGTGAGACTTACACCATCATAACAAACTGGCAAGATGACAAATTCTCCATAGACAGAATGGACAGATCGTAACATCTCAACCTTTAGATCGAGAAGAACCCTCTCAAAGAGTGATCGCGCATTCAAGGTGATGGCTAAAGATGGCGGAAGGGAAAGTAGCGTTCTGCCTGGGACAGGATATCCTGACGATGAGAATGATAATGCCCCTTCAGTTCAAAGCATCAGAGTATCAGGTCCGCAATCCAGTCCTACTGATAAACAAAGTTCTCCAGTGATTCAGATAATGGCATACATAGCAGACGACGGTTTTTAAAATTTGCTGACGCACTACACGTGGACGAAGCAAGACGGAGTGACCCAGGACATCATCAGATCAACCCTTCACTGGCATAGTCAGCGTCAAAAGAGAGCCTGATAGGTCAAGAGAACAAGATATTAACTTCAAAGTCAAGGCTCGGACGCGGATTACCGTTCTACAACTCCACGGTTCCGGTGCAGGTGAAATAGTACCACCTGAGGTCCCTCTTCCGAAGTTCTCGAGCCGCTTGTACACTTTTCTCCGCAAGCCGAGCACATATCTCCATTGCGAACAAGAGATCGGGACGATCAAGGCCGACTCTACATGCCAGTCATCTACAGCCTGTCAATGGCAACCAGTGGAGAGTAACAGAGACAGAGTGTTTGCTCTGGATTAAAGAGAGCGGTACCTCTACTCGTCCAGAGAGCATTGACCACGAGAGGACCAAGTTGTAGGCAGATAGATGTTATTGCGCAAGGCAACCAAACGGGACGACGTGGCCTCGCTTGGTGTTCGGCAGCATCCAGGTCCCAGGATGTGAATGAAACAAGTCCGGGGTTTCGAGGCCAACCCTTACAAGGCCTTTCTGGTAGAACATGGACCAGGAACGCCACCGTCATCCAGGTATGTTTTTTCAGATCTTGTTTTCATTGATATAATATTTTTTGTACTTGAAGGTGTGTATGCAATTCTTTATGATTTCTGTGTTCAAGATGTGCAAATCAAATGCCCTTTTGGGGCAGTTTAGTTTGAATTAATTTATCCTTTCATCCATTCATCCATCCACGTGACTGCCAACGAACCCTGACCAGCGGACACCAATGGACAGGTGACCTACACCTGGAAAGGGGCCGAACCCGATGACGTCGCGATGTCTTCTCCATCGACAGTGAGAGCGGTTGGTAACTACTCTGAGAAGAAAACGGAACGTGAGATGACTCAGCACTACAGCTTCACAGTTGGTGGCTACTGACACGGGGGGGAGGTTAAGCTCTCGTCCTCAGTTCTAGTGGAGGGTGACGGTGACTGACGAGAACGACAACCCTGCTCCGGTTCACGGAGGACGTGTACCATGGGCTGTCATGGAGAACACGAGGCCTGGGAGTCATCATGAGCCTGGACGACCGTTGATATGGATGTACTAGGAGGGTTAAAGAAAAACAGCAGATCACGTGTTACATCACAGGTGAGTCTTGGGGATTGAAATTCATTTGATGATTGAATTGATTGATCACATACACATTTTTTAAGTAGTTGATTAATCGTTCCTCGACCTATCATGCATTATGAACAGTATTTAAATAAGAAAACAGATGGGCACAGTACTTCTCCAGAGCAATTTATCTACTATTAATGCTTATATAACAGGCAATATATCTATACTAAAAGTCATGGTTTATGTTATTATAACAGAGCAATTTATCTACTATAATGGCGTATTATAACAGAGCAATATATCTACTATAATGGCGTATTATAACAGAGCAATATATATTCTATAATGTCTCATTATAA
>NW_019948403.1:10612-13401 GCF_002910315.2 Salvelinus sp. IW2-2015
AGCTCTTTATAATAAGCCATTTATAGAAGACATATTTGCTCTGTTATAATAAGCCATTATAGAAGACATATTGCTCTGTTATAATAAGCCATTATAGTAGATATTTAGCTCTGTTATCATAACCCATTGACTATAGTATATATAATTTACTATGTATAATAAGCCATTATATAAGTAGATAAATTGCTCTGTTATAATAACCCATGACTATAGTATATAATATACTTCTGTTATAATACGCCATTATGAATAAATATTGCTCTGTTATATAAGCCATGATTATAGTATATATACTATTGCTTCTGTTATGAATAGCCATTATAGAAGAATATTGCTCTTTATAATACGCCATTAAAGTAGAATATACTGCTCGTTATAATAAACCATGGACTATAGTATATATATATTGCTACTGTTATATGAGCCATTACAGTATATAAATTGCTCTGTTATAATGAGCCATTATAGAAGATATTGTCATGAAGTGGCCTGTGGGTAAGTTTATGACCCCCCCCCCATAAATACCTTTCTCCTTTCCCTCTCTCTTGACTCTACAGAAGGACTCTTGAATAGCCTTTGTTTAAACATAGAGAGTCTGGGAAATCAAACAAGTGGAGGGAAAGGAACTATTTATCAGTAATAGAACCAGTTGAAAATATGCTGTTTGGTACTTAATGAATATGATTATTCGGTTGCCATCTGAGACATTATGACTGATGACAGGACCGACCTAAACAGTTATCTGGGAAGTCTACACATTATAGTTATCAGATTCACATGGAAATTGTTGTGCAATTCAATGTTTAAATATAAAATTATTGTGAAAAAGATAAAATGTAATTTTAGCCTCAAATGAGAGATTTGGGTTTTCATAAGTTAGGGCTCTGCTCAATCAGTGGCCCGCCCTGTGAAGAGACATGTGTTATAAACAAGAAACACACCGCTTCTCACCTCCACTATATAAGCCCTTGACGAAAATGTAACCTTTGTCCGGGTACATTATGGATGACGATCGATGTCAGAAGGGTTCAGATAATAACACAGAACGAAAAGCCAACGCTTTGCGGTGAGCTTTGGTTGCGAATGGTATGAACGTTGAACTCTATTCGCTACAGAAGTGTATACTTACGGGTCTCACTATAGCCTTGATCTAACAAGCTTATCAGCCAATATGTCTTCTATAATGGCGTATTAAAGCAGAGCAATATATCTACTATAATAATGGCTTATGATAACAGAGCAACATATCTCCTATAATGGTTCATTCTAAGTGTAAAAGTGACTACATTGACAGGAAGAAATGTGGTGGTGATGATCAAACTCATGTAGGCCTCCAGGTAGCGTTGACATTGATGTATTACATTCAAATGTTTTTCCTTAGACGGAGACCCATTGGGCCAGTTCTCCATTCTACAAGAGGGAGAGGAATGGGGGCTGGTCCTCAAAGAGTCTCTTGACCGTGAAGCTAAAGATAAGTACTCCCTGAAGATAACCGTTACAGACGGGAGATTCGAGGCCCATGCCACTGTAGAGGTCCATGTCCTAGACATCAACGATAACAGTCCTCTGTGTGTGCAGGTACGTCAGTCAGCCATGACACGACAGTATATATTTAGATTCCTGTAGATGATATACTACACGTCTTATGCAACATCTTAAACACGTTKTACCGACATAGGACTTTATAACAGTTCATACATACAGTTCCTTCTGAGACTTTTCAGACCCTTTTTCTTTTTCCAAATTATGTTACGTTACAGCCTTATTCTAAAATGGATTAAATWAAAAAWWATCTTCAGCRATCTACACACAATACAACATAATGATTAAGTGAAAACAGGTTATAAATAAATACCTTATTTACATAAGTATTCACACCCTTTGGTATGAGACTCGAAAATGAGCTCAGGTGCATCCTATTTTCAATGATCATCCTTGATTGGAAATGTTTCTTCAACTTGATTGGAGTCCACCTGTGTAAATTCAATTGATTGACATGATTTAGAAAGGCACACACCTGTCTATAAAGGTCCAACATGAACAGTGCATGTCAGAGCGAAAACCAGACCATAAAGTGGAAGGATTGCCCGTAGAGCTCCGAGGCAGGATTGTGTCGAGGCACAGATCTGGGGAAGAGTACCAAAAAATGTCTACAGCATTGAAGGTCCCTAAGAACACCAGTGGCCTCCATCATTCTTAAATAGAAGAAGTTTGGAACCACAAGACTCTTCCTAGAGCGGGCCGCCCGGCCAAACTGAGCAATCGGTGGAGAAGGGCCTTGGTCAGGGACCAAGAACCCGATGTCACTCTGACAGAGCTCTAGAGTTCATCTGTGGAGATGGGAGAACCTTCCAGAAGGACAACCATCTCTGCAGCACTCCACCAAACAGGCCTTTATGGCCACTCTCATTAAAAGGCACATGACAGCCCACTTGGAGTTTGCAAAAGATTGAATCTTTGGACTGAATGCCAAGCTTCATGTCTCGAGGAAACCTGAGACCATCCCTACGGTGAAGCATGGTGGTGGCAGCATCATGCTGTGGGTTTTTTCAGCGGCAGGGACTGGGAGACTAGTCAGGATTGAGGCAAAGATGACAAAGCAAAGTAAAGAGAGATTCTTGATGAAAACCAAAGAATGGGAGAAACTCCCCAATAACATATGCAAGCTTGTAGCGTCATACCCAAGAAGACTCGAGGCTGTAATCGCTTTACTGAGTAAAGGGTCTAAATACTTATGTAATGTGATATTTCCGTATTTTCTTTTTTTAGAAATACATTTGCAAAAATGG
>NW_019948403.1:15106-15897 GCF_002910315.2 Salvelinus sp. IW2-2015
CCACCATTTTGATATACATCTCAGTGTTTTTCTCCACCATTTTGATATACATGTACATCTCAGTTTTTTTCCCCGACCATTGTGATATAGAGTACCAGTCAAAAGTTTGGATACACCTACTCATTCATCATTCACTTAATTTTTCTGTTCTTTACTGTTCTACATTGTAGAATAATAGTGAAGACATCAAACTATGGAAAAACACATATGGAATCATGTAGTAACCAAAAAAGTGTTAAACAAATCAAAATCTATTTTAGATTTTAGATTCTTCAAAGTAGCCATGCTTTGCCTTGATGACAGCTTTGCACACTCTTGGCATTCTCTCATCCAGCTTCACCTGGAATCCTTTTCGAACAGTCTTGAAGGAGGTCACACATATGCTGAGCACTTGTGAGCTCCTTTTTCTTCACTCTGCGGTCTGACTCATCCCAAACCATCTCAATTGGGTTGAGGTTGGGTGATTGTAGAGGCCAGGTCATCTGACGCAGCACTCCATCACTCTCCTTCTTGGTCAAATAGCCCTTACACAGCCTGGAGGTGTGTTGGGTCATTGTCCTGTTGAAAAATAAATGATAGTTCCACTAAGTGCAAACCAGATGGGATGGCTTATCGCTGCAGAAGGCTGTGGTAGCCATGCTGGTTAAGTGTGCCTTGAATTCCAAATAAATCACACACAGTGTCACCAGCAAAGCACCTCCACACCATCACACCTCCTCCTCCATGCTTCACGGTGGGAACCACACATGCGGAGATCATCCGTTCACCTACTCTGCATCTCACAAAGACAC
>NW_019948404.1:0-1307 GCF_002910315.2 Salvelinus sp. IW2-2015
GCTCTACAATTTTTATTTATCTCCCGCTATATATTTAGCCAATCTATTGGATCAGACGTTACCTCTGTCCTTATGGATATCTACCACAGTTATAAAAAAAACAATTGGCCGCGACGGTTGCATGTAACCCTACAGGAACACACAGACGATCATATTTTACTATCTATCTTATCTAAAAATATTTCCTATGCAAGTAAATGAAGAGATACCGCTTTCTTTCAGAATTTTCTAGGCCGTCTATGGAATTATGACTCGCACCTTTGGTTGTCAAATCTCTTACCAGTCCATTATTTTAAAATAGCGATTTCCCATGCAATAGAAAATTAAGGTTTTTGTTTTCAACATTCATCACCAGGTAACTTAACTCTATTTTTATTCAACAGTGTTGGAGAGTACACTTTGTCTCCTTAAGCAGACTCTTCAGTATCATTGCTCACTTCAGAGCGTTGTGCGTGTGTGGTGTATTTTATGTCATCTATATTAAGATTAAGTTAAAATAAAAGTGTTCATTGTTCATTCAGTATTGTTGCAATTGTCATTATTACAAAAATGTGTGTGTGTGTATCATATATATATACATATATATATATTTTTTAATAAATCGTCCGATTAATCGGTATCGGCTTTTTTTGTCCTCCAATAATCGGTATCGGTATTGAAAAATCATAAATCGGTCGACCTCTACTCTGGAGTACTGTAAATGAAATTCTAGGCAAAAAAAGCAAACACAGCTCCATCCTGCATTGAGGCAGATGGCTTGTTCATAACAAAACCCTTTGATTATTGCCAATCACTTTAAGAATTTTTTTGTTGACAATATTAGCGGACTTAGGCATGACATTCAAACAACAAATGCTGAGCCTTCATATTCATGCATAATGGACCAAATAATGAAAGACAAGCACTGTAGTTTGGAGTTCCACAACGTGGTTGTGGAAGAGGTGAAAAATTGTTGYTATATATAAATAATGACAAACCACCTGGTACCGACAACCTGGGTGGTAAATTGCTGAGKTTGGTAGCRGAATAGATTGGGACTCCTGTTTGCCACATCTTCAATTTAAGCCTAAAAGAAGTGTGTGCCCTTGAATAGCAGAGCACCCTTTAATGGTTCAAACGGCGCTGACCAATCAGCCTGTTACATAGGGCGGCGCACAATTAGCCCAGCGTCGTCCGGGTTAGGAGAGGGTTTAGGCGRGGTAGGCCGTCATTGTAAAATAAGAATATGTTCTTAAATTACTTGCCTAGTTAAATACATTTTATTTATTATTATTATTTATTTATTTTACAAGTGCTTAGCAAACTTT
>NW_019948404.1:7782-9056 GCF_002910315.2 Salvelinus sp. IW2-2015
TTAAACATAAGAATGAGTGTGAGTTTGTCATTTCCCACGAGCCGGGTTGTGACAAAGAGCTCTTATAGGACCAGGGCACAAATAATAATATATCATTTTGCTCTTTATTTAACCAGCCTACATATAAAACCTTATTTGTTCATAGAAAATTGTGAATAATTCACCACAGATTAATGAGAAGGGTGTGCTTGAAAGGATACACTCTGCAATGTTTGGTTGTATTGGAGAGAGTCTCAGTCTTAAATCATTTTCCACACACAGTCTGTGCGTGTATTTAGTTTTCATGCTTATGAGGGCCGAGAATCCACTCTCATATAGGTACATGGTTGCAAAGGGCATCAGTGTCTTAACTTCTTTGGGGTACCCCCCCTTCTTCTCAATTTCCGCCTAAAGACATACCCTAATCTAACTGCCTGTAGCTCAGGCACAGAAGCAAGGATATGCATATTCTTGATATCATTTGAAAGGAAACACTCTGAATTTTGTGGAAATGTGAATTGAATGTAGGAGAATATAACACCATAGATCTGGTAGAAGAAAATACAAGGAAATAAACATACGTTTTCTGTTTTTTATTGTTGCTGCATCATATTTCAAATGACCAAGAACAGCCAAACATACAGATAGGATGCTGAGGATGATTTGAATGAAGAACATAAGATGGCAACAATAGCTGAGCAAAGTTTAGGCAGATAACTTCATAAATGAGCGAGCTACATGACATTCAGCATGAAGTCACCCAGGTGTCCCACACAAATGTACCCAAATGTACCCAAGTGGCCGAATTGGTACAGTGATACATTTTGAAGGAGATAACTATATACAAAATACATTAATGCTATTCTAACACACCCCCAAAAAATAAATAAATATATATATGGGGGAAAAAATGAAAAAATAAATAAATAAACAAACAAATAACAAGGGTAACTATTTACAAATTTTATATTTACAATATTGTATATTTTATAAATAAATAAATAGATAGATAAATATTGTGAAGACCCTCAGCCCTGGTGCCATGGCCCATAGCAGTCTCTTTCTGCTGTAAAGCAGAGGCTTACTGAACAGGTGGTGCAGGTGATGGGGCATTTCCTGTGACAAAGGGCACAACGTCGCCTCCCCACTGTGCCCTTTTTGCCCTGAGGCACATTCATGCCTGCAGAGATGAATCTGGGCAGGTGAACACCACTGGTTGATGGAGCAGAAGGTGCTGCAGTGAACTTTCCTGGATGAGCAGCTCCCTGAAGGCTAGCTGTGAGATGGGGGGCTGT
>NW_019948404.1:13454-15892 GCF_002910315.2 Salvelinus sp. IW2-2015
TGGCTCTTTTCCCGGAACGTATTGGACGAAACAAACCGATTTGAAAGACACCAATCAATGACCTCATTGCGCACCAATGGTAGGACGCGTCTATCGTTGATTGACTGTATTTGGCCCAATGACCACTGATCATCTTGAAATCTAGCTTGGAAGATAGGTAAACGGCAATATGTAACGGAGGTAAAGCGGCAATATGTAATGGTTATATGTTTGAAGACCAGCTTTTGTCGTAAACTCTGGCGTAAAAGAGGTTTCATTCGCCATTGCAAATCCTACTTGACGGAGCCACGAGTGTTACGCATAGCAGTACATATTCAATAGCATTTTCAAAAGTTTTATATATTTAAATTATGGCGAATAAATCAGGAAAGCTAAAAAAAGTCTAGTTATACAGATTTAACCCAACTTATAGAGGAAATTGATAGAGGTAAGCGATTTATTTTATTGTTATTTCTGACTTTCGTGACGCTAATGCTTGGTTGGAAAATGCTAGTAATACTTGTGTGTGTGGGGCGCCGTCCTCAGAAAATCGCATGTTTGCTTTTGCTGTAAACCTTTTTGAAATCTGACACAGCGGCTGGATTAATAAGACGTTCATCTTTTAAATGATGTAAGATACATGTATTTACAAGAATGTTTAATACAACGAATGGTGTATTTAAAATGTTAGCTCTCTGCAGTTTCACCGGATGTTGGCCTGGTGGGACGTTAGCGTCTCACCTAMCCTAGAGAAGTTAACAGCCGATTTGCCAAGGCAGGACACTCTGAGTGCAGCCCAATCCAGAAATCTGGCAGTGGCTTCTGATTAAATTCAATTTTCACAGAACCGCTTGTTGAAATTTCGATGAGGCTCTCTTGTTCAGATATCAATAAGTGGACTGGAGGCAGGGCATGATAGGGATTACGAATCCAGTTGTTTGTGTCATCCATTTCGGGAAAGTACCTGGCTCATTCCAAGATGGCGTAGCAGTCAGACATCTTTGTCTTTGTCCTGTTGTGTCCCTTGTATATATCTTTTTATATATTTTTCTTTGTATATCTTTTWWAAATATTTTCCTAAACATCAACTTCTAAATACTCTCCTGCAACCCGCCTCACCCAATGTGGCGTGGATCTGTTTTTTTCTAAAGTATTTCTATTTACTTCGGATCTGGAATCCCTCAACTGAAGCTAGCCAGCTAACTAGCTACCAGCTATCAGTCAGCAAACCACTGCTAGCGGTCATCAGCTAACCTTTAGCTCGGAAAGCTCTCGCCAGTTCGTACAACGTGACTCAAACCAGAGCATAACGGACCTATTTTTTTCTCTCCATATCCCCGGATTCCTACCGCAAACTCTGAACATTTTCATCTGGATCTTTGCAACTAGCTAACCGCAATCCCGGGTGACTACTCCTGGCTAGCGTTTCCATACCGGAGAAAGCACCAATTAGCCTGAAGCTAGCCCGGCTAGGGCTCCTGGGCTACCACCGAAGCCAACTCCTGGGCTACAATATCCGGACCCCTTCTACTGCCGGTACGGGGCAAGGAATCCCGCCGATCCTCTACGGCTGGAATACCAACATAATCTGCCTGAGGATTCCAACAGGCCCCTCAGGCGCGACGTCCGCTGAAGGCCCATTCTGCTAACCGCGGCCAGCTAGCTACCTAGAGCTACTTGGAACCCTACTAATCCACGACTGGTCTATCAATGTCACCGCACGAAGAGGCAAAAACAGACTTACCTCCATCGCAACGTCCCCCAAAGGCCCTTCTGCTAACTTGCTAGAACCAGTCTGCTAGCTTGCTAGCCCCGGTCTGCCAACTGCTAGCTTGTTAGTCCCGGACTACTAACTGATAGCCCCGGCCTGCTAGCTGTCCCCAGCCAGCTCAACCACTCACTGGACCCATATGATCACTTGGCTACGCATGCCTCTCTAATATCAATATGCCTCGTCCATTACTGTCCTGGTTAGTGATTACTGTCTTATKTCACTGTAGAGCYTCTAGCCCTGCTCAATATGCCTCAACCAACCATGTTGTTCCWCCTCCTACATATGCGATGACATCACCTGGTCTAAACGTCTCTAGAGACTATATCTCTCTCATCATTACTCAATGCCTAGGTTTACCTCCAATGTACTYACATACTACCTTACCTTTGTCTGTACACTATGCCTTGAATCTATGCTATCGTGCCCAGAAACCTGCTCATTTTACTCTCTGTTCCGAATGTGCTAGATGGCCAGTTCGTATAGCCTTTAGCCGTACCCTTATCCTACTTCTCCTCTGGTGATGTAGAGGTTAATCCRGGTCCTGCAGTGCCTAGCTCCACTTCCACTCCCCAGGTGCTCTCATTTGTTGACTTCTGTAACCGTAAAAGCCTTGGTTTCATGCATGTTAACATTAGAAGCCTACTCCCTAAGTTTGTTTTACTCACTGCTTTAGCACACTCTGCCA
>NW_019948405.1:0-15889 GCF_002910315.2 Salvelinus sp. IW2-2015
CAGCCACAACACATCCTCTAGAACAGACAACTTTTTTGCTACGAACGGTCGTTTCATTAGAACCCAGACACCATCTACCTTTCCACTTTGTACAGAAATGAGAACAGGTCAATTAGCTAGAACCAACTTTAATATATAGAACCCCCCCGAAGAAAAACCTATCTACTAGCAACCAGAACCACTCCCCACCCCAGAACTAGAATCATAGCTATAGAACCCAGACAGACCAGACAATTCTAGAACAGAACCAGCAATTTTCGCAACAGAACAGAAGTAGGAACAGAATTTTCCCTTTTCACTAAAAGACAAAATAGTTTAGAACAGATAGAACTAGAAAGAAAGACACAGAATGAGCAATAATAGAACCGTAGAACAGAATTAGAACAGAATAGACGAACAGAATAAATAGAACAGAACAGAAAACACAGAATAGAAACAAGAATAACAGGCGAATAACAGGAATCAGAACAGAATAGAACAGAATAGAACAAGATAGAAAGAATAGAAACAGAATTTAGACAAACGACACATGGACCACAGAAATAGAACAAGAAATTAGAAACAGAATAGAACAGAAGTAGAAATCAGAACGAAACAGGCAATGAAACAAGAACAGAATAGAACGCAATAGAACAGAACAGAATAGAACAGAACAAGCAGAATAGAACACAGAATAGAACAGGAAGAAGACACAGAATAGAACAGAATAGAACAGAATAGAACAGAATAGAACCAGAACAGAATAGAACAGAATAGCAATAGAACAGAATAGAACAGAAGTAGACAGAATCAGAATAGAACAGAAAAAATAGAACAGAATACAGAAAACAATGAACAGAACAGAATAGAACAGAATAGAACAGAATAGAACAGAATAGAACAGAACTAGAACAGAATAACAGAACAGAATAGAACAAGAACAGAGAATAGAACAAAATAGAACAAAAAAACAGAATGAAGCACAGAATAGAACAGAATAGAACAGAATAGAACAGAATAGACATAATAGAACAGAAGTAACAGAATAGACAGAACAGAATAGAACCAGAACAGATAGAACAGATAGAACAGATAGAATAAATAGAACAGAATAGAACAGAATAGAACAGAATATAAGAACAGAATAGAAACAGAATAGAACAGAATAGAAACAGAATAGAAAGAGAATAGAACAGAACAGAATAGAACAAAATGAACAGAATAGAACGATAGAACAGAATAGAACAGAATAGAACAGAATCGAACAGAATCGAACACAATAGAACAGAATAGAACAGAATAAACAGAATAGAACAGAATAGAACAGAATAGAACAGAATAGGCCTACTGACTGGCATACAGCAACAGATGGGGACTTAACAGGATTTAGGGCCAAGAGCCTCTTAAACATGCTTAAAATATAAACTAGTTAGTGACCACTGTCTGTTCTGATACTCATCTAGCTTGTTGCCACAACATCAAACTATTATAATTTGTCACATATACTTGTAATTTATGGTGAAATATTACTCGTATGAAAATGGATTTCAAAAAGGCCTTTACAAAATAAAACTACTTTTAAATGGTCAAATCTACTTCATCTTTAATCTTCTGTCACAAAACACCAAATCAGTCATCTTAAATTTAGCTAATATCATTGTGTCTTGACAGTGGGATTGAATATAGTATTAGAGTTCACCTCTGACATGTCCTATAGAGTGTTTTCCAGGGTGGATAGGGAAAGAGGTAATATCTAAAAGCACTTGGTTAGTCGAATGTAACTGGTGTTGTGTGTGTGTGTGTTGTGTGTGTGTGTGTGTGTGTGTGTGTGGTGTGTGTGTGTGTGTGTGTGTGTGTGTGGATGGTGTGTGTGGTGAACTTGTGTGAGTTGTGTGTGTGTCTGTGTGTGGTCTGTGTGTGTGTGTGTGTGGTGTGTGTGGTGTGTGTTGTGTCTGTGTGGATGTTTGTGTCTGTGGTCCTAGCTGTGAAGAGTCAGTCAGTGTTTAAAACATACGGCTCCAGCAGGAATCCCCTCCCTGTCGCGGTTGAAAGATCAGTGAAATCTGCCTGAAAAACAACCCTAAAAGCTTTTCCAATATGAAAATATGAAACCCAACACCCACAGTCCAATTTTTTTTTAAACAACGACCCAATAACCATGGAATTATGAAAGACCCGTACACACAGTCTACACACAGTCTACACACAGTCTACCACACAACACAAAAAGAAGGAGGAGGAAGCGAGGACAAATATCTCTCTATTTCTGCATCTGCTGTCCGGCGTGATGCTCCATCTCTGCGAGAGGAAGCTCCGGAGAGAGAGAGAGAGAGTGAAAAGGAGATTATGTTCAAGCTAAATGGAGCTTTTACATTTTTTTTTTTTAATCTGCCCGAGGCCTAATCTAATCTATCCGGCCTCAATCCAATTTTTTATGCGGCTACACATGGGATTATAGTGTGCTGCAGTGGCTTTGGAGCTCTTTTGACAACACAGCCAGACCATCTGGTGTAGCTAGACGGTGTGTGTGGCTATTGTGAGTGCTGTGTGGTGTGTGTCTGTGTGTGTGTGTCGTTGTGTGTGTTGTGTGTGCCAGTGTGTGTGTGTGTTGTGGGGTGTGTGTGTGTGTGTCTGGTGTGGGTGTGTGTGTGTGTCTGTGTGTGCTGCGTGTGTGTGCTGTGTGTGGTGTGTGTGTGTGTGTGTGTGTGTGTGTGGTGTGTGTCGTGTGTGTGGTTGTGTGTCTGTTGTCTGTTGTCTGTCTGTCTGTCTGTCTGTCTGTCTGTCTGTCTGTCTGTCTGTCTGTCGTGTCTGTCTGTCTGTCTGTCTGTCTGTGTGGTGTGTGTTGTGTTGTGTGTGTGTGGTGTGTGTGTGTGTGGTGTGTGTGTGTGTTCAGTGACCAGACAAAAGGTCAACATGGTGGTTTGATGTTAACAGTGGGTTCTGTGGGGACATAAGCATGCCAAACACACTTTAGATATACATAATGTGTTGTCATAGTGATCACAAGCGCTAATGAGGGGACAAGATATAATTAAATGTGTTGCTCATAGTATCACAACCCTATGAAGGGACAGATACATAATGTGTTGTCATAGTGATCACAACCTATGAGGGGACAGATATAAATAATGTTTGTTCATTAGTGATCACAACCCTATGAAGGGGACAGCTATACATAATGTGTTGTCATAGTGATCACAACCTATGAAGGGGACAGATATAATAATGTGTTGTCATAGTGATCACAACCCTATGAAGGGGACAGATATACATAATGTGTTGTCATAGTGATCACAACCCTATGAAGGGGACAGATATATAAATGTGTTGTCATAGTGATCACAACCCTATGAAGGGGACAGATATACATAATGTGTGTCATAGTGATCACACCTATGAAGGGACAGATATACATAATGTGTTGTCATAGTGATCACAACCCTATGAAGGGGACAGATATATCATAATGTGTTGTCATAGTGATCACAACCCTATGAAGGGACAGAGATACATAATGTGTTGTCATAGTGATCACAACCTATGAAGGGACAGAATATATAATGTGTTGTCATAGTGATCACAACCCTATGAAGGGGACAGTATACATAATGTGTTGTCATAGTGATCACAACCTATGAAGGGGACAGATATACATAATGTGTGTCATAGTGATCACAACCCTATGAAGGGACAATATACATAATGTGTTGTTCATAGTGATCACAACCTATGAAGGGACAGATATAAATGTGTTGGTCATAGTGATCACAACCTATGAAGGGGACAGATATACATAATGTGTGTGTCAAGTGATCACAACCCTATGAAGGACAGATATACATAATGTGTTGTCATAGTGATCACAACCTAGAAGGGGACAGATATAATAATGTGTTTCATAGTGATCACAACCCTATGAAGGGACAGATATACATAATGTGTTGTCATAGTGATCACAACCCTATGAAGGGACAGATATACATAATGTGTTGTCATAGTGATCACACCCTATGAAGGGACAGATATACATAATGTGTTGTCATAGTGATCACATCCCTATGAAGGGACAGATATTCATAATGTGTTGTCATAGTGATCACATCCCTATGAAGTGGACAGATATACATAATGTTGTTAGGAAAAAGTAAGTATCTTTGTGTCATAGTGATCACAACCCTATGAAGGGGACAAATATACATAATGTGTTGTCATAGTGATCACACCCTATGAAGGACGATATACATAATGTGTTGTCATAGTGATCACAACCCTATTGAAGGGACAGATATACATAATGTGTTGTCATAGTGATACAACCCTATGAAGTGGGACAGATATACATAATGTGTTGTCATAGTGATACAACCCTATGAAGGGACAGATATCATAATTGTGTTTCATAGTGATACAACCCTATGAAGGGACAGATATACATAATGTGGTGCATTGTAAGGGATCACAACCCTATGAAGGGACAGATATACATAATGTGTTGTCATTGTGATCACAACCTTGAAGGGGACAGATATACATAATGTGTGTATAGTATCACAACCCTATGAAGGGGACAGATATACATAATGTGTGTCATAGTGATCACACCTATGAAGGGGACAGATATACATAATGTGTTCATAGTGATCACAACCTATGAAGGCCTGAGAATGACATAATGTGTGTCTATGATCACATCCCTATGAGGGGCAGATATACGTAATGTGTTGTCATAGTGATCACAACCCCTATGAAGGGGACAGATATACAAATGTGTTGTCATAGTGATCACAACCCTATGAAGGGACAGATATACATATGTGTTGTCATAGTGGATCACAACCTATGAAGGGGACAGTATAATAATGTTGTCATAGTGATCACAACCCTATGAAGGGACAGATATACATAATGTGTTGTCATATTGATGATCACCCTATGAAGGGACCATATACATAATGTGTTGTCATAGTGATCACAACCTATGAAGGGGACAGATATACATATGTGTGTTCATTGTCACATCCTTATGAAGGGACAGATAACATGAATGTGTTGTTCATAGTGATCACTCCCTATGAAGGACAATAATAATGTTTGTCATAGTGATCACATCCTATGAACAGATATAACTTTTGCAAACTTCAGTGTGCTCAATGTTTTTTTGGACAGCATCTTCTCCTGGTGTTTTACGTTGTAGACTGTACAAGATGTTAGCATGTTCCAGAGATTTTGAAGTCTTTAGCTGACACTCTAGGATTATTCTTAACCTCATTGAGCGTTATGCGCTGTGCTCTTGCAGTCATCTGCAGGAAGGCACTCCTAGGGAGAGTAGCAACAGTGCTGAACTTTCTCCACTTATAGAAAATTTGTCTTACCGTCGTGGACTGATGAACATCAAGGCTTTTAGAGATACTTTTGTAACCCTTTCCAACTTTATGCTATGTCAACAACTCTTAACTCTTTAGGTGAGATCTGAGATCTCTTTTGTTCGAGGCATGGTTCACATCAGGCAATGCTTCTTGTGAATAGAAAACTCAAACTTTGCGAGTGTTTTTTTATCGGGCAGGGCAGCTCTAACCAACATCTCCAATCTCGTCTCATTGATTGGACTCCAGGTTAGCTGACTCCTGACTCCAATTAGCTTTTAGAGAAGTCATTAGCCTAGGGGGTTCACATACTTTCTCCAACCTACACTGTGAATGTTTAAATGATGTATTCAATATAGACAAGAAAAATACAATAATTTGTGTGTTATTAGTTTAAGCACACTGTGTTTGTCTATTGTTGTGACTTAGATAAAGATCAGATCAAATTTGAATAACAATTTAAGCAGAAATCCAGGTACATTTACATTTACATTTAAGTCATTTAGCAGACGCTCTTATCCAGAGCGACTTACAAATTGGTGCATTCACCTTAATTCCTAAGGGTTCACATACTTTTTCTTGAAACTGTACAAACAGCGCCCACCTGGCACTCAAGACAGACTTAAGCATACGCTGAAATTATTCAACAGATTTCTGATTCTATTTGAACCCAGGTCTGGTTTTAGCAGAAAGACAACACTGTAAATACAGCTCCCCTGATCCTTTAGGTGACCGGTTTACCAGGTCTGAGGTCATGCCCAAGGCAGACCCAAACCCCAACCACAACAGAAGGCTCCTGTCTCAGGGTTTAATACCTACAGCCTACTAAAGAGCTTTAGCACATAAAAGGTTAAGCTGAGGCCATAGATCTATATCTCCTTACTGAGAGAATAGAGATGCTCACAGATGATCCAGATTTAGACTTTCTCTGGTTTAAAAAAAAAAAACAGATGACAAAGACAATAGCTGTTTGTTCCTGAGGCGGGGCCGGTGCTGCGACAACACAGTGACGTAATAGTCACTCACAAAGACAGTAATGACAGTTAAATACAGATGCGTGGCATGGGTTGACAAGTTCACATAATAATGAGCTAGCCTAAACCCCTGAGTTCAACCTGGTCTCAGAGCAGTTTGTATTATTCTCTGCGTAAATTCAAAACACACCATTTAGTATGAAATGTTATGTTTCGTACGGTATGTATTAATTTGTGGATGTCCATCACCCATTGCATATGATATGTTACGAAATACAATTCGTAATAATTGTTACAAATTTACTAAATGTACAATATGTCACAAATTTGCCAGATGTATGATATCTTCTGAATTCTATGTAGCTATGTGGCTAACGTTAGCTAACTGGCTAACTTTAGCTAGGCTAGGTTTTAGGGTTAGGGGTTAGGGTTAGGGGTTAGGGTTAAGTTTAAAAGTTATGTTAAAGGGTTAAGGTTAGGGTTACGGGAAGGGTTAGCTAAAAGGGTTTAAGGTTAAGGTTAGGGGAAGGGTTAGTTAACATGCTAAGTAGCTAAAAGTAGTAAGTAGTTGAAAAGTTGCTAATAGGCTAAAGTTATCCATGATGATATTTGAACTCACAACCTTTGGATTGCTACACGTTCACGTTATACGTCCACGCATTCACACCAAAACACCTACCCTGACGTTCATTTCTGCCTTAAGTAACCATCTGTATTATGTAACCAAACGTAACAGATCATACTAATATCATTATCCCGGATATACATTTACTATGTTACGTCTAGTGTATGAGACCAGGCTTCTGGGTTAGCTAAAATTAGATACACCGTACTGCACAACGTAGGAAACACTTATTTATTGAAATGTTGCTGTTCTTGTGAAAAATATATATCTCTAAAAGAGACAAAGACAATTTAAATGAATCTGTAGATATGTTTCCCCCCCCCCCCCTTATGAATGTTTCCTAATCATCCTTGTTGTCCAGTATTTATGCTGCAGTAGTTTATGTGTCGGGGGGCTAGGGTCAGTCTGTTATATCTGGAGTACTTCTCCTGTCTTATTCGGTGTCCTGTGTGAATTTAAGTATGCTCTCTCTAATTCTCTCTTTCTCTCTTTCTCTCTCTCGGAGGACCTGAGCCCTAGGACCATGCCTCAGGACGAACTCGACTGATGATCCTTGCTGTCCCTAGTCCACCTGGCCGTGCTGTGCTGCTCCAGTTTCAACTGTTCTGCCTGCGCTATGGAACCCTGACCTGTTCACCGGACGTGCTACCTGTCCCAGACCTGCTGATTTCAACTCTCTAGAGACACAGCAGAGCTAGGAGATACTCTTAATGATCGGCTATGAAAAGACAACTGACTATTCTCTGAGGTGCTGACCTGTTGCACCCTCTACAACCACTGTGATTATTATTACTTGACCATGTGGTCATTTATGAACATTTGAACATCTTGGCCATGTTCTGTTATAATCTCCCCCGGCACAGCCAAAAGGACTGGCCACCCCTCATAGCCTGGTTCCTCTCTAGGTTTCTTCCTAGGTTTTGGCCTTTAGGGAGTTTTTCCTAGCCACCGTGCTTCTAACCTGCTTGCTTGCTGTTTGGGGTTTTAAGCTGGGTTTCTGTACAGCACTTTGAGACATCAGCTGATGTATAGAAGGGCTTTATGAATACATTTGATTTGATTTGTTTGTCTTCATCTTTGGGTCGTATAAACAGTTACTGTTGGACTGCAAGAGCACCAATACACTCACAATGAATACCATCAAATCTCATAACACATTAACATTATAAAACTCTCCATTACAATAAAATCCCTCTGCGTTCCCATCTCAGCCTCCACCAAACCAACCAGCCTTGTTTTAAACACAGTGTTGATGATAGCTAGCCATCAATCTCCACTAAACAGCTTTCCCTTGAAAAAGGGAGTTGTTTTCTCCCACTCAAGGGTAGCTAGCTATTGTGTGCCGTGTTGCTTCTGTTGTGTGTGTGTGTTGTGTGTGTGTGTGTGTGTGTGTGTGTGTGTGGTTGTGTGTGTGTGTTGTGTGTGTGTGGTGTGTGTGTGTGTGTGGTGTGGTGTGTGTGTGTGTTGTGTGTGTGTGTGTGTGTGTGTGTGTGTGTGTGTGTTGTGTGTGTGTTGTGTGGTGTGTTGTTGTGTGTGTTGTGGTGCATGCTGTGCCCGTGGGGTCATGCAGTATGTCAAATGTTTTATACAGCGATAAAATTATGTACTGTCAGATGTCTCTCTGTAGTGAGTCAATATTTGACCAGTGGGGACAAGACGACTAGACAGCTGGTAGTCAGGCAGGATGCCATTAAGCCTGAAGGTATCATAGCACCTTACTTCCTCCCGCTGTAAGACCTGCATGACTTAGTCTCACAGCAAGGTGTGTGTGTGTGTGTGTGTGTGTGGTGGTGTGTGGGGGGGGGGGGGGGTCAAAGTGTGACACCCTATTCCCTATAACACCCTATTCACTATGACACCCTATCACTATAACACCCTATTCACAATAACACCATATTCACAATAACAACCTATTCCATAGACACCTATTGCCTATGACACCCTATCACTATGAACACCCTATTCACTATAACACCCTATTCACTATGACACCTATTCTATAACACCCTATTCACTATAACACCCTATTCACTATAACCCTATTCACTATAACACCCTTCACATATAACACCCTATCACTATAACACCCTATTCACTATGACATCCTATTCACTATGACACCCTATTCACATAAACCCTTCATAGACACCCTATTCACTATGACACCCTATTCACAATAACACCCTATTCACTATAACACCTATTCACTATGACACCCTATTCACTATATGACACCCTATTCTCAATAACACCCTATTCACAATGACACCCTATTCACTATGACACCCTATTCCATACACCTTCACTATGACACCCTATTCACTATGACACCCTATTCACAATAACACCCTATTCACTATAACACCCTATTGACTATGACACCCTATTCACTATAACACCCTATTCACTATAACACCCTATTTCACTATAACACCCTATTCACTATGAACCCTATTCACTATAAAACCCTATCACTAAACCCCTATTCCTATAACACCCTATTCACTAACCCCTTTCACTATAACACCCTATTCACTATTACACCCTATTCACTATAAACACCCTATATCACTATAACACCCTATTCACTATAAACAACCTATTCACTATAACACCCTATTCACTATGAACACCCTATTCACTATAACACCCTATTCACTATACCACCCGATTCACATAAACACCCTATTCACTATGACACCCTATTCACTATAACACTATGACACCCTATCACTATAACACCCTATTCACTATACCACCCATTCACTATAACACCCTATTCACTATACACCTATCACTATAACACTATAAACACCCTATTCACTATAACCACTATAACACCCTATTCCTATAAACACTATAACACCCTTCACCTATAACACCCAATTCACATAAACACTATGACACCCTATTCACTATAACACATACATAACACACCCTATTCACTATAACACCCTATTCACTATAATCACTATAACACCCTATTCACTATACACCCCTCACTATAAAACACTATGACACCCTAATTCACTATGACACCCTATCTCACATGAACCCTATTCACTATAACACCCTATTCACTATAACACCCTATTCACTATAACACCCTATTCACTATAACACCCTATTCACTATAACACCTTGTCACTCTACACTGAGACAAACAGGTGTGTTTGTTCTGTAGCAGAGAAGTAGATCAATATGTCATACCCTCTTAAGTCTTTGTCTAAAGTCATGCAAAAGTAATAAAAATGTCAGTTGTTTGGAAACATTTTGGGGCAAAAACATGTCCATGTTTCTACGACAGATTTGAATAGYAGAAAAGTAGACGAAAGACAAATTGTTTGTCTAACTTGTTGGGAAAGTGGTCAAAATAGCTGATTTGTGTCAAAAGTAGCATTATTGCATTTACAGTGAATGGAATGTTGGAAGTGATTATGTCACGATGCGACCTTTAGAACGTCGAGGAAATCCCGTGAAAGTGGACGACGATGGACCCCCAAAAAATGACAAAAATCTTAATAATTTAAAAAGTATACAGTAAAATATATCAAAACATTATATACAAGCACACTGGTCTTGACCGCTTTGCACGTTTGTCACGCCCTGACCTTAGTTTTCTATGTTTTCTGTATTATTTTGGTCAGGTCAGGGGGTATGAGGAGGGTGGGTATGCTTGTTTGGCCTGTCTAGGGTTTTTGTATATCTAGGGTGTTTGTTAGTCTAGGTTTATTATAGGTCTATGGTGGCCTGAATTGGTTCCCAATCAGAGACAGCTGTTTATCGTTGTCTCTGATTGGGGATCCTATTTAGGTTGTCATTTTCCGTTTTGGTTTTGTGGCTTATTGTCTATGTGTAGTTGCATGTCAGCACTCAGTTGTATTAGCTTCACGTTCGTTTTTGTTAGTTTTTTTAAGTGTTCTTCGTCAATTAAAGAAGAATGTATTCCTATCACGCTGCGCCTTGGGTCTCCTCCTTACGACGGACGTGACAACGTTTTGGAATTTGAAGGACGTTTCTAGCTTAAACGGTGTAAGAGACGGAGAGAATGAAATAGACACTAGTACTGGAACTGTGGGCAGTGAGTGGTGGTAACCAATATAACTAGTTACTGGACTGTGGTCAGTGGAGGTGTAGAATATTAACTAGTACCTGGACTGTGGTCAGTGGGGTGGTGACAATATAACTAGTACCGTGGACTGGTGGGTCAGGTAGTGGTAGACAATATAATAGTACCTGGACTGTGGGTTCAGTGTAGTGGTAGACATATAACTAGTACTGGACTGTGGTCAGTGTAGTGGTAGACAATATAACTAGTACTGGACTGTGGTCAGTGGAGTGGTGACAATATAACTAGTACCTGGACTGTGGTCAGTGTAGTGGTAGACAATTATACACTAGTACCTGGCTGTGGGTCAGTGGAGTGGTAGACAATATAACTAGTACCTGGACTGTGGTTAGTGTAGTGGTAAGACAAAAAAACCAAAATAAATAACTAGTACCTGGACTGTGGTCAGTGGAGTGGGTAGAGCAATATAACTAGTACCTGGACCTGGTGGTCAGTGGAGTGGTAGTGGTAGACAATATAACTAGTACTGGACTGTGGTCAGTGAGTGGTAGACAATATAACTAGTACTGGACTGTGGTTAGTGTAGTGGTAGACAATATAACTAGTACCTGGACTGTGTGTTAGTGTAGTGGTAGACAATATACTAGTACCGGGGACTGTGGTCAGTGGAGTGTAGTGGTAGACAATATAACTAGTACCTGGACTGTGGTCAGTGTAGTGGTAGACAATATAACTAGTACCTGGACTGTTGGCAGTGTAGTGGTAGACAATATAACTAGTACCTGGACTTTGTGGTCAGTGGAGTGGTAGTAAATATACCAATAGTACATGGATGTGATAGGTGGTAGACATTAACTAGTACCTGGACTGTGGTCAGTGGAGTGGTAGCACATATAACTAGTACCTGGATGTGGTTAGTGTAGTGGTAGACAATATAACTAGTACCTGGACTGTGGTCGTGGAGTGTAGGCAATATAACTAGTACCTGGACTGTGGTCATGTAGTGGTAGACATAATAACTAGTACTGGACTGTTGGTTAGTGTGAGTGGTAGGCAATAGTATTACTAGTACCTGGACTGTGGGTTAGTGTAGTGGTAGACAATATAACTAGTACCTGGACTGTGGTCATGTAGTGGTAGACAATAATAACTATAACCTGGACTGGTGGTTAGTCGTAGTGGTAGACAATATAACTAGTACTGGACTGTGGTAGTGGAGTGGTAGGCAATATAACTAGTACTGGACTGTGGTTAGTGTGGTGGTAGACAATATAATAGTACCTGGACTGTGGTCAGTGTAGTGGTAGACAATATAACTAGTACCTGGACTGTGGTTAGTGTAGTGGTAGGCAGTATAACTAGTACCTGGACTGTGGTTTAGTGTAGTGTAGACAATATAACTAGTACCTGGACTGTGGTCTGGGGTGGGTAGACAATATAACAAGTACCTGGACTGTGGTTAGTGTAGTGGTAGACAATATAACTAGTACCTGGACTGTGGTTAGTGGAGGCAGCGTAAGACACATATAGACTAGTAACCACTTGTTGTTAAGTGTTGTGTCTTGCGCCTTGTATCTTCAGCCCCGTGTACCTGCGAACGCACTAGGGTATTCATACTTTTAGTGAGCATGAACAATGCCTTGTATATGTACTCATGAAGTGAAATTGAATCAAACTTGTTCATGGTTACGTTGATTGAAAGTGCGTCAAGCATATACTGTAACATAAAGTATATTGGAATATATTTATCATACTAGAAAAACCCCACAAAAAACAGTTTAGATTACTTCCCAAGCGTATCTATCTGGATTGAAGCTCCTGTAAAACACAATGTTGGTGTTAAATTGTCCCACTGATTTAACGGGTAGAGAACCAAACCACCATGTATGACTCTTCCCTGCCAGAGCTGTGCACAGCCACTCTCTCTCTCCTCCGTCTCTCCTCCGTCTCTCCTCCGTCTCTCTCTTCTCCTATATAATAGCTGTGATCAGAGCGCTCCAGTGGCGAGGGACTGCTGTGAGCAGAAGCCCCCCCGAGTTCGTCCCAAATGGCACCGTATTCCTATGTAGCCGCTACGTTCGATCAGAGTCCTAAAGGTCACGGTCAAAAGTAGTGCGCTTCTAAAGGCAATAGGGTGCCGTTTGGGACGCAGGAAACCCCTTGTCTTGGTGTAGGATCCTTGTTGAACAACCCTGTTATTAGTCTAGAGCTGGCCCTGGCTATTCTCTATAATTACACTGCACTTCACAATCCAACAAGATTGAGATGGTAGCCTACAGGGAGTGCTGCTATTTTCCATATAATATGTTACTGTATGTTGCATGTACATCCAGCGTCAGTAATAAGTGCTATTACTTTGGCTTAAGTTATCGTTGTATTGTAATAAACTGTTATAGCAGTGTAGTGTATCAACGCGACAGAAAAGTAAGACTTTAAAAAACTGAACGTGTACTGAATTTTATATGCAGACATGTACACAGAGTAGCCGTAAACGTTAAACAATCCGATTTGTAAATCAATCAAGTCAAAAATGTGTCAAATCTAAAATACTTCAAGAGCAAGATTTGTAGTACTTCACACCTTATTATTAGTATCACAGTGGACATAAATAACAGGAAATAATGTATTTCTTCCCCGAAACAGTGACACTTGCCTAAACCTATGTGTCCATTATGCCAGGAAGAATAGTACACATATCAACAACATCAGTATACTGTACAACCACCTTGTCCATTACAGGAAGGACATCTACTTCCTTAAAGAACCTGTACGACACAACAACAAACCCTCTGGGAACAGCAATATACCACACACTCCATGAAGAGCCTGCGCGTGTTGTTTACATGTTGTGTACAGGTGTTTACATGTTGTTACAGGTTATTTACATGTTGTGTACAGGTTGTGGTACAGTTGTTGTACATGTTGTGTAACAGGTTGTGTACATGTTGTTTACATGTTTGTGTACAGGTGTTACATGTTGTTACAGGTTGTGTACATGTTGTTTACATGTTGTGTACAGGTTGTTTACATGTTGTGTACAGGTTTGTGTACATGTTGTTTACATTGTTGTGTACAGGTTTGTTTACATGTTGTTTACATGTTGTGTAGATGGTTGTTACATGCTGTGTAGGGTTGTTTACATGTTGTGTACATGTTTAGGACAGGTTGTTTAAATGTTGTGTACAGGTTGTTTAAATGTTGTGTACAGGTTGTTTAAATGTTGTGTACAGGTTTAGTACAGGGTGTTTAACGTGTTGTGTACAGGGTGTTTACATGTTGTTTACAGGTTGTTTACAGGTTGTTTTACATGTTGTTTACATGTTGTGTACAGGTTGTTTACATGTTTGTTTACAGGTTTAGTAGTTTAGGTTTAGCACAGGTTGTTTAAATGTTGTGTAGAGGTTTAGTACATGTTGTTTACATGTTGTTTACAGGTTGTTTACATGTTGTTTAACGGTTTAGTAACAGGTTGTTTACAGGTTTAGTACAGGTTATTTACATGTTGTTTACATGTTGCGTAGAGGTTTAGTGCAGGTTGTTTAAATGTTGTTGTTTCTGGTTCCCTCATTAACATCATAGAGTGGTTGTCTCTGTCTAAGAACCAAGGCTCTCTATGTGAGACCATTCCTTTCTCCTTATCGTTATTTCTTCCTAATGACTGGTATCGGTGTAGTGTGGGCAGGTGTTGTGTGTGTGCTGTGTGTGGTTGTGTGTGTGTGTGTGTGTGTGTGGTGGTGTGGTGTGTGTGCGAGCGTGAGCAGTGCATGGAACAGACAGAAACCCCTGGGAGAGAGAGCACTTGATTTGATGTGGAAACGCTTTGCCTTTTCAGCTGATTAAATAAAACTGACTGGATTTTTACATTTTATAATAAAGTGACCCCAGTGTGCCCTAGATGACATGGTTGGAAAGCTGTGTGTGTGTGTGTGTGTGTGTGTGTGGTGTGTGTGTGTGTGTGTGTGTGTGTGTGTGTGTGTGTGTGTGTGTGTGTGTGTGTGTGTGTGTGTGTGTGGTGTGTGTGTGTGTTGTGTGTGTGTGTGTGGTGTGTGTGTGTGTGTGTGTGTGTGTGGTGATTGGTGCATGTCTGCATGCGCTGTGTGAATGCACACCCCACTCTCCGGCTGCAAGATTTTTTTTTTTGTTTGTTGTCACTTGTCGATATGAGCTGGTTTAGTGTTGTCAGGCAGAAAAATACACTATATTTGTCATCGCCATCTACTAACCTGCCACACGGCCTGTGAATACCAACCACACAACAGTAACGGAGAGTTTCCTCTCAATTTCCTCACACTGTTATTGGGCATCGGAGCATTGTGGATCTCCACTTCGGGTTGAGGTGCGTGAGTGCACGTTGCATCATACCGGTCACATTGGCAATATTGTACCTCTTTCATATTTCTAGAATAATTATAAGAACGATAAATCACTGGACATTAGATCATCTACTCAGTTGTAAATCCAAGGGATGAGAAGTGAGATGTCTTTAAAGCCACTGTTAATAACCTATATATATATATATTTTATTTTTTTAACTAGCAAGTCAGTTAACAACTAATTCTTATTTACAATGACGGCCTAAACCAGGACGACGCTGGGGCAAATTGTGCGCCGCCTATGGGACTCCCAATCACAGCCGGTTGTGATACAGCCTGCATTGGAACCAGGGTGTTTGTAGTGACGCCTCTAGCACTGAGATGCAGTGCCTTAGACGCTGCGCCACTCAGGAGTATATATTTTGTGTGCTTGCGAAGTAACACACTACTGTTATTCGTCATACTTCAATTACGTATTATTATTAGTGGCTTGCGAAACAACAGTCCCCACTTTAAATCTTCAACATCTTATTCTCATTGTTATTTTTATTACTACTTCATCTTTG
>NW_019948406.1:0-6816 GCF_002910315.2 Salvelinus sp. IW2-2015
GTGGAGGGTTGAAGGTTAGACAGGTTGTATGTATCTGACTCTACTGAGTTAGGGTTGGAAGGATAGACAGGTTGTATTTATTTTATTTTTTTTATTTATTTTACCGTTATTTTACCAGGTAAGCTTGACTGAGACACGTCTCATTTGCAGCAACGACCTGGGGAATAGTTACAGGGGAGAGGAGGGGGATGAATGAGCCAATTGTAAACTGGGGATTATTAGGTGACCGTGATGGTTGAGGGCCAGATTGGGAATTTAGCCAGGACACCGGGGTTAACACCCCTACTCTTACGATAAGTGCCATGGGATCTTTAATGACCTCAGAGAGTCAGGACACCCGTTTAACGTCCCATCCGAAAGACGGCACCCTACACAGAGCAGTGTCCCCAATCACTGCCCTGGGGCATTGGGATCTTTGTTTAGACCAGAGGAAAGAGTGCCTCCTACTGGCCCTCCAACACCACTTCTGATCTTACTGTGTACCTGACCTCTCTATTGTTGACAACTTGTTTCGAATAAGAGATGACACCTCACAGTAGAAGCCTCAAACAACGTTCTAAAGACTGTTGACATCTAGTGGAAGCCTTAGGAAGTGCAATATGACCCCATTTCCATTGTATCTTGGATAAGCAAAGAGTTGAAAAAATACAAACCTTAGATTTCCTACTTCCTGGTTGGATTTTTTCTCAGGTTTTTGCCTGCCATAAGAGTTCTGTTATACTCACAGACATTATTCAAACAGTTTTAGAAACATCCAAGTGTTTTCTATACAAATCTACTAATAATATACATATCTTAGTAACTGGGCCTGAGTAGCAGGCAGTTTTCTCTGGGCACGCTTTTCATCCGGACGTGAAAATACTGCCCCCTACCCAAGAGAGGTTAAAGGTGTATGAGAGGGCCTCCTCAGCTAGTGTCAATTGGGAAAAGAGTGTATCGCTTTGGGCAGGTCAGCTTCAGACATGTTCTGCTCCACGGTTACCAGGGGGGCTTCAGACATGTTCTGCTCAACGGTTACCAGGGGGGCTTCAGACATGTTCTGCTCCACGGTTACCAGGGGGGCTTCAGACATGTTCTGCTCCACGGTTACCAGGGGGGCTTCAGACATGTTCTGCTCCACGGTTACCAGGGGGGCTTCACTGGGGCAGAGATGGAATGAAGACATGGAATCAAAACAATAAATTGGAGTGTGTAGTGGAGAAGGTGTGTGAGTATTTATTTTACCTTTATTTACCTTGGCAAGTCAGTTAAGAACAAATTCTTATTTTCAATGATGGCCTAGGAACAGTGGGTTAACTGCCTTGTTCATGTGCAGAACAACAGATTTTTACTTTGTCAGCTCGGGATTCGATCTTGCAACCTTTCAGTTACTAGTCCAACGCTCTAACCACTAGGCTATATGCCACCTCTACACTCTAACCACTAGGCTACCTGCCACCTCTACACTCTAACCACTAGGCTACCTGCCACCTCTACACTCTAACCACTAGGCTACAACCTGCTACTCTACACTCTACCACTAGGCTACCTGCACCTCTACACTCTAACCACTATGGCTACCTGCTACCTCTACACTCTAACCACTAGGCTACGCTGCACCTCTACATCTCTAACCACTAGGCTACCTGCTACCTCTACACTCTAACACACATAGGCTACTGCACCTCTACACTCTAACCATAGGCTACCTGCCACCTCTACACTCTAACCACTAGCTACCTGCCACCTCTACACTCTAACCACTAGGCTACCTGCCACTCTACACTCTAACCACTAGCTACCTGCCTACCTCTACACTCTAACCACTAACCTACCTGCCACCTCTACACCTACCATAGTCTACCTGCCCTCTACACTCTAACCACTAGAACTACCTGCCACCTCTACACTCTAACACTAGGCATACCTGCCACCTCTAACCTCTAACCACTAGCTCCTGCACCTCTACACTCTAACACTAGGCTACCTGCCACCTCTACACTCTAACCACTAGGCTACCTGCCTACTCTACACTCTAACCACTAGGCTCTGCACCTCTACACTCTAACACTAGGCTACCTGCCCCTCTACACTCTAACCACTAGGCTACCTGCACCTCTACTCTCTAACCACTAGGCTACCTGCCACCCTCTACTCTAACCACTAGGCTACCTGCCACCTCTACACTCTAACCACTAGGTACCTGCCACCCCTACACTCTAACCACTAGGCTACCTGCCACCCTACACTCACTAGGCTCTGCCACCTCTACACTCAACCACTAGGCTACCTGCCGCTCCAGTGGGCAGACATGGAATGAAGACATGGAATCAACAAAATAAATGGGAGTGTGTAGCGGAGAAGTGCCAGGTTGTCTAGGTGGAAATAGGTGCTACCCCAGATGTCTTATAGGGTAAGGGTGCTGGTAGCCAATAATCTAGCTGCCTCTACCCTGTGGCACAGACTGACGATTTTACAGCCATTTACAGTCTGATACAAGAGCTTCAGAAGACTTGTTAATTCCTTCTGGTCTGGACAATACTGGATTAAAGCTGCAGCCCTGTACCTGCCACTGCACGAGGGTGGGCAAGGCCTGTGGACATTTCTTCCAGGTCATGGCTTTCCGGCTCCAAGCAGCCCGGAGACTGTTTTGAGAGTGATGGTTAGCTGGGTGGATAAACATTGATGAGGAGAGTGGGCTGTTTAGACAAACATATTGTCCTCTGAAAGCTAGAGGGGTTGTCTGCCCTGACTCCATTCTATGAGTCTGTTATGTAGGCTTGGAGAGTTTTCGTCACGTCCGTAAAGCTGGCACGCCTTCTGTGTGTGTCTCTCTCTCTCTCTCTCTCTCTGTCTCTCTCTCTCCTTATACCCTCAGTATTCTCAGGTGTCTTCATCTCTCCCAGTGTACTCCACAGTATTCCCAGATGTCTCATCTCTCCCAGTGTACTCCACAGTATTCCCAGATGTCTCCATCTCTCCCAGTGTACTCCTCAGTATTCCCAGATGTCTCCATTCTCCCAGTGTACTCCACAGTATTCCAGATGTCTCCATCTCTCCAGTGTACTCCTCAGTATTCCCAGATGTCTCCATCTCTCCCAGTGTACTCCACAGTATCCCAGATGTCTCCATCTCTCCCAGTGTACTCCACAGTATTCCCAGATGTCTCCATCTCTCCCAGTGTACTCCACAGTATTCCCAGATGTCTTCATCTCTCCCAGTGAACTCCTCAGTATTCCCAGATGTCTCCATCTCTCCCAGTGTACTCCTCAGTATTTCCAGATGTCTCCATCTCTCCCAGTGTACTCCACAGTATTCCCAGATGTCTCCATCTCTCCAGTGTACTCCTCAGTATTCCCAGATGTCTTAATCTCTCCCAGTGTACTCCACAGTATTCCCAGATGTCTTCATCTCCCAGTGTACTCCTCAGTATTCCCAGATGTCTTCATCTCTCAGTGTACTCCTCAGTATTCCCAGATGTCTTAAAATCTCTCTCCAGTGTACTCCACAAGTATTCCCAGATGTCTTCATCTCTCCCAGTGTACTCCTCAGTATTCCCAGATGTTTCATTCACTCCCAGTGTACTCCACAGTATTCCCAGATGTCTCCATCTCTCCCAGTGTACTCCACAGTATTTCCAGATGTCTCCATCTCTCCCAGTGTACTCCACAGTATCCCAGATGTCTCCATCTCGCCAGTGTACTCTCAGTATTCCCAGATGTCTTCATCTCTCCAGTGTACTCCACAGTATTCCAGATGTCTCCATCTCTCCAGTGTACTCCTCAGTATTCCCGATGTCTTAATCTCTCCAGTGTACTCCTCAGTATTCCCAGATGTCTTCATCTCTCCAGTGTACTCCACAGTATTCCCCAGATGTCTCCATCTCTCCCAGTGTACTCCTCAGTATTCCCAGATGTCTTAATCTCTCCCCAGTGTACTCCACAGTATTCCCAGATGTCTTCATCTCTCCAGTGTGTCCTCAGTATTCCCAGATGTCTTCATCTCTCCAGTGTACTCCACAGTATTCACAGATGTCTTCCATCTCTCCGTGTACTCCTCAGTATTCCCAGATGTCTCCATCTCTCCAGTGTACTCTACAGTATTCCAGATGTCTCCATCTCGCCCAGTGTACTCCACAGTATTCCCAGATGTCTCCATCTCTCCCGGTGTACTCCTCAATATCCCACGGTGTATTCATCTCTCCCAGTGTACTCCACGTATTCCCAGATGTCTTCATCTCTCCAGTGTACTCCTCAGTATCCCAAGGTGTCTCCATTGTTTATATTCTTGAAGAGCCGTTGAGGTGTACATTATTGCTTTTCACAGACAATGTCGGCTCCTATCAATTCTGTTACGAGCTCTCCTTCAACATCAGCAACTACTGCACAGACAAAAGGACTCTTCTGCTTTCTGCTAATGCTGTGTGTGTTTTGGGAGTGTGTTAGTGTTAGTGTGTGTTTTTTGTCTTGTGTGTGTGTGTGTGTTGTGTGTGTGTGTGTGTGGTGTGTGTGTGTGTGTGTGTGTGTGTGTGTGTGTGGTGTGTGTGTGTGTGTGTGTGTGTGTGTGTGTGTGTGTGTGTGTGTGTGGTCGTAGACAACCTCACAGTGTCTTTCTAATACAGAGCAACAATATATTACCTGTTGTCACGGAAACAGATCTCAGCTGTTACTAACGGTGTCTCTGTTGTCACAGAAACAGAATCTCAGCTGTTACTAACGTTGTCTCTGTGGTCACAAGAAACAGATCTCAGCTGTTACTAACGTTGTCTCTGTTGTCACAGAAACAGATCTAGCTGTTACTAACGTTGTCTCTGTTGTCACAGAACAACAGCATCTCAGCTGTTACTAACGTGTCTCTGTTGTCACAGAAACAGATCTCAGCTGTTACTAACGTTGTCTCTGTTGTCACAGAAAACAGATCTCAGCTGTTATAACGTGCATCTGTTGTCACGTCTCAGCTTACTACGTGTCTTGTGTCACAGAAACAGATCTCAGCTGTTTACTAACGGTGTTCTCGTTGTCACAGAAACAGATCTCAGCTGTTACTAACGTTGTCTCTGTTGTCACAGAAACAGATCTCAGCTGTTACTAACGTTGTCTCTGTTGTCACAGAAACAGTCTCAGCTGTTACTAACGTTGTCTCTGTTGTCACAGAAACAGATCTCAGCTGTTACTAACGTTGTCTCTGTTGTCACAGAAACAGATCTCAGCTGTTACAAACGTTGTCTCTGTTGTCACAGAAACAGATTCTCAGCTGTTACTAAACGTTGTCTCTGTTGTCACAGAAACAGATCTCAGCTGTTCTAACGTTGTCTCTGTTGTCACAGAAACAGATCTCAGCTGTTACTAACGTTGTCTCTGTTGTCACAGAAAACAGATCTCAGCTGTTACTAACGTTGTCTCTGTTGTCACAGAAACAGATCTCAGCTGTTACTAACGTTGTCTCTGTTGTCACAGAACAGATCTCAGCTGTTACTAACGTTGTCTCTGTTGTCACAGAAACAGATCAGCTGTTACTAAGTTGTCTCTGTTGTCACAGAAACAGATCTCAGCTGTTACTAACGTTGTCTCTGTTGTCAACAGAAACAGATCTCAGCTGTTACTAACGTTGTCTCTGTTGTCACAGAAACGATCTCAGCTGTTACTAACGTTGTCTCTGTTGTCACAGAAACAGATCTCAGCTTGTTACTAACGTTGTCTCGTTGTCACAGAAACAGATTTCAGCTGTTACTAACGTTGTCTCTGTTGTCACAGAAACAGATCTCAGCTGTTACTAACGTTGTCTCTGTTGTCACAGAAACAGATCTCAGCTGTTACTAACGTTGTCTCTGTTGTCACAGAAACAGATTTCAGCTGTTACTAACGTTGTCTCTGTCGTCACAGAAACAGATCTCAGCTGTTACCAGCGGTGTCTCTGTTGTCACAGAAAGAATCTCAGCTGTTACTAACGTTGTCTCTGTTGTCACAGAAACAGATCTCAGCTGTTACTAACGTTGTCTCTGTCGTCACAAGAAACAGATCTCAGCTGTTACTAACGTTGTCTCTGTCGTCACAGAAACAGATCTCAGCTGTTACTAACGTTGTCTCTGTTGTCACAGAAACAGATCTCAGCTGTTATAACGTTGTCTCTGTCGTCACAGAAACAGATCTCAGCTGTTACAGCGGTGTCTCTGTTGTCACAGAAACAGATCTCAGCTGTTACTAACGTTGTCTCTGTTGCTCTGTTGTCACAGAAACAGATCTCAGCTGTTGCTAACGTTGTCTCTGTTGTCACAGAAACAGATCTCAGCTGTTACTAACGTTGTCTCTGTCGTCAACGAAACAGATCTCAGCTGTTGCTAACGTTGTCTCTGTTGTCACAGAAACAGATCTCAGCTGTTACTAACGTTGTCTCTGTCGTCACAGAAACAGATTCAGCTGTTACCAGCGGTGTCTCTGTTGTCACAGAAACAGATCTCAGCTGTTACTAACGTTGTCTCTGTTGTCACAGAAACAGATCTCAGCTGTTACTAACGTTGTCTCTGTTGTCACAGAAACAGATCTCAGCTGTTACTAACGTTGTCTCTGTTGTCACAGAAACAGATCTCAGCTGTTACTAACGTTGTCTCTGTTGTCACAGAAACAGATCTCAGCGTTGTCCTGTCTCTTTAATTGGTCACATCACGATATCCCTGCTGCAGTGTGTGCAAACCTGGTCAAGAACTACAGGAAACGTATCATCTCTGTAATTGCAAACAAAGGTTTATGTACCAAATATTAAGTTCTGCTTTTCTGATGTATCAAATACTTATGTCATGCAATAACATGCAAATTAATTACTTAAAAAGCATTCAAGTTA
>NW_019948406.1:6841-11841 GCF_002910315.2 Salvelinus sp. IW2-2015
AAAAAGATGAGAGATCTCAGCTGTTACTTACGTGTCCTGTCACTATTAGTTATATATTCTATGTATTCTATCTCTATCTTATTGTCTTCTGTTCACAGAAACTGATTCCAGCTGACTTAACGGCTCGGTCACAGAATTATTCTTAGTATTCTCTAGCTGTTATCCTTTAACGTTGTTCTGTTTTTCTATCTATGATAATTATTCTATGTCTTATTTTCTTTAATATCTGTTGTCTTGTCTCTTGTTCTATCTATGTATTAATATCTATATCTCTATGTCTTGTATCTCTAGCGGTGTCTCTGTGTCACAGAAACAGATCTAGCTGTTACTAACGTTGTCTCTGTTGTCACAGAAACAGATCTCAGCTGTTACAAACGTTGTCTCTGTCGTCACAGAAACAGATCTCAGCTGTTACTAACGTTGTCTCTGTCGTCACAGAAACAGATCTCAGCTGTTACTAAACGTTGTCTCTGTTGTCACAGAAACAGATCTCAGCTGTTACTAACGTTGTCTCTGTCGTCACAGAAACAGATCTCAGCTGTTACCAGCGGTGTCTCTGTTGTCACAGAAACAGATCTCAGCTGTTACTAACGTTGTCTCTGTTGCTTGTTGTCACAGAAACAGATCTCAGCTGTTGACTAACGTTGTCTCTGTTGTCACAGAAACAGATCTCAGCTGTTACTAACGTTGTCTCTGTCGTCACAGAAACAGATCTCAGCTGTTGCTAACGTTGTCTTGTTGTCACAGAAACAGATCTCAGCTGTTACTACGTTGTCTCTGTCGTCACAGAAACAGATCTCAGCTGTTACCAGCGGTGTCTCTTGTTGTCACAGAAACAGATCTCAGCTGTTACTAACGTTGTCTCTGTTGTCACAGAAACAGATCTCAGCTGTTACTAACGTTGTCTCTGTTGTCACAGAAACAGATCTCAGCTGTTTATAACGTTGTCTCTGTTGTCACAGAAACAGATCTCAGCTGTTACTAACGTTGTCTCTGTTGTCACAGAAACAGATCTCAGCGTTGTCCCTGTCTCTTTAATTGGTCACATCACGATATCCCTGCTGCAGTGTGTGCAAACCTGGTCAAGAGACTACAGGAAACGTATCATCTCTGTAATTGCAAACAAAGGTTTATGTACCAAATATTAAGTTTGCTTTTCTGATGTATCAAATACTTATGTCATGCAATAACATGCAAATTAATTACTTAAAAAGCATTCAATTAGAATGTCCTCCACCGGAACCCAGCACCACTACTCAGGGCCAACCCTTTCCAGTCCACCAGATACCCCACAATGCCAGGAGTCCAGCAGAGATCTGACAGCATACGCCAAACTGCCCTCGATGGCAAGGGGGGGGGGGGGACAGCATCATCCCATGGTGGACCAGGAACCACCAGCCTGAGAAGGGAGACATGAAATGAGGGTGAGATATGGTAGTGACTGGGCAGTTGTAACCTACACATCACATTGTTAACCCCCCAGAGAACCTTGAACAAACCGGGAGCTCAGTTTCTTGCAGAGCAGGCAGAGTGGGGGGTTCCTGGTAGAGAGCCAAACGCGATCCCCAGGGTGGAACAGAAGGGTCTCACTGCGGTGGCGGTCTGCCTGTTCTCTTTGACGATGGACGGAACACTTGAGTCACGCCACACTTTTTTATTTTTTTTCCCTGAACCACTCATCAACCGCAGGAGCCTCGGTCTGACCCGGAGCCAAGGCCGGAGCCAAGAGGCCGGAGCCAGAACACACTGGAAGGGAGTCAACCCAGTAGAGGAGTGACGCAGCGAATTCTGGGCGTACTCTGACTATGGAAAGAGTTGTTCCCACTCACCCTGCTGGTCCCACTCACCCTGCTGGTCCAGACCGTGACTCCCCAGGAACCTACCCAGCTCCTGGTTCATCCTCTCCATCTGCCCGTTGAACTGAGGCCGGTACCCAGAAGTGAGGCTGATCGTGACTCCGAGCTTCTCCATGAATGCCCTCCAAACTCGTGATGTGAATTGGGGGCCACGGTAGGCGGCGATGTCCTACTGAAGGCCATAATGCCGGAAGGCCTGCTGGAAGAGTGCCTCAGCGACCTGGAGAGCAGTGGGGAGACCTGGAAGAGGGTTTAAATTACATGACTTCAAAAATCTATCCAGAATGGTGGTGAAACCGTCAGAGGGGAGATCGGTTACAAAGTCAATGGATAGATGAGACCAGGGTCGCTGAGGTAGGGGAAGCGGTAGGAGCTTCCCTGCTGGAGCATTCCGGGGAGACTTGGTTTGGGCACATACGGAACAGGATTTGACATAACGAGTGACATCCTGCGCCAAGGTGGACCGCCAGTACTTCTCAACGATTGTAAGGAGTGCATATCTGGTGGCAGAGAAGACAGACGCAGGAGAGCAGAACTTGATAATAGCAGTTTAGTAGTAAAACCAACGGCATAAGAAATACAAAGTATGGGCACAATAACCCGACGCTCACCAGTCAAACATAATGTGCACAAGCACTTACAAGTAAACAATACCACACAAAGACATGGGGGGGGACAGAGGGTTAAATACACAACACATAATGAGGGAAATGAGAACCAGGTGTGTGGGAAATTGAGACAAAACAAATGGAAAATAAAAAAATGGATCTGCGATGGCTAGAAGACCGGCGACGTTGACCGCCGAACACCGCCCGAACAAGGAGAGGCATCGAGAAATTGGGTATTGTGTGTATCTTGATGAGGGGGAAAAAAACTATTTAATCCATTTTTAGAATAAGGCTGTAACGTAACAAAATGTGGAAAAAGTCAAGGTGGTCTGAATACTTTCAGAAGGCTCTGTTTACGCTTCATGCATCAGCGGGTCCTTACTTTATATGTCCAAAAATCAATGTAGCAACTGCAGATTAATAATCCTGTTGAATATAATGTCTAAATGTAGATTTCCACCTAAATAAACATACCCAAAAGTAATTATTTACCATGAGATGCCAGCTTTAAGTGGTGTCAGATTTCACACCCTCAGTCACACAGGCGGAATGAAATACACTTCCCGAGACGGGGAGAACGAGGACTATCGCTGAGTAGTTATGATTTACCCTGCGCACAGCTCGATTTATAAAATGTCAATCAAAACCGGTACCAGAACCACACTCCTCCCCACTTTCGGGGAGTTCAAAGTGAGAGACGCAGAATGATTGATAAACATGAAAATAAACATGAAAAACCAAAAAAAGAACTTGATTGTGGACATTCCATCAGTCCTGGAGAAAGAACATAAACATTTACTTACCACTGTGTTACCACAGGAACTAAACACACTGTCAGAGAACACTGTGTTACCACAGGAACTAAACACATTGTCACGGAACACTGTGTTACCACAGGAACATAAACACACTGTCAGAGAACACTGTGTTACCAAGGAACTAAACACACTGTCAGAGAACACTGTGTTACCACAGGAACTAACAACACTGTCAGAGAACACTGTGTTACCACAGGAATCTAAACACACTGTCAGAGAACACTGTGTTACCCAGCAGAACTAAGCACACTGTCAGAGAACACTGTGTTACCACAGGAACTACACACTGTCAGAGAACACTGTGTTACCACAGGAACTAAACACACTGTCAGAGAACACTGTGTTACCACAGAACATAACACACTGTCAGAGAACACTGTGTACCACAGGAACTAAACACACTTCAGAGACACTGTTGTTACCACAGGACTAAACACTTGTCAGAGACACTGTGTTTACCGACAGGAACTAACACATGGTCAGAAACACTGTGTATACCACAGAACTAAACACACTGTAAGAGAACACTGTGTGTACCACAGAATAAAACACACTGTCAGAGAAACTGTGTTACCACAGGAACTAAAAACAGTCAGAGAACACTGTGTTACCACAGGAACTAAACACACTGTCAGAGAACACTGTGTTACCACAGGAACTAAACACACTGTCAGAGAACACTGTGTTACCACAGGAACTAAACACACTGTCAGAGAACACTGTGTTACCACAGGAACTAAACACACTGTCAGAGAACACTGTGTTACCACAGGAACTAAACACACTGTCAGAGAACACGTGTTACACAGGAACTAAACACACTGTCAGAGAACACTGTGTTAGCCACAAGGAACTAAACACTGTCAGAGAACACTGTGTTACCACAGGAAATAAACACACTGTCAGAGAACACTGTGTTACCAACAGGAACTAAACACATGTCAGAGAACACTGTGTTACCACAGGAACTAAACACACTGTCAGAGAACACTGTGTTACCACAGGAACTAAACAACATTGTCAGAGAACACTGTGTTACCACAGGAACTAAAGCACACTGTCAGAGAACACTGTGTTACCACAGGAACTAAACACATTGTCAGAGAACACTGTGTTACCAAAGGAACTAAACACATTTGTCAGAGAACACTGTGTTACCAACAGGAACTAAACACACTGTCAGAGAACACTGTGTTACACACAGGAACTAAACACAATTGTCAGAGAACAACTCTGTGTTACCACAGGAACTAAACACACTGTCAGAGAACACTGTGTTACCACAGGAAATAAACACAGCGTCAGAGAACACTGTGTTACCACAGGAACTAAACACATTGTGTCAGAGAACACTGTGTTACCACAATGAACTAAACACACTGTCAGAGAACACTGTGTACCTACAGGAACTAAACACATTGTCAAGAGAACAGCTGTGTTACCAACAGGAACTAAACACACTGGTCAAGGAACACTGTGTTACCACAGGAACTAAACACACTGTCAAGGAACACTGTGTTACCACAGGACACTAAACACACTGTCAAGGAACACTGTGTTTACCACAGGAACTAAACACAACTGTCAGAGAACACTGTGTTACCACAGGAACTAAACACTCTGCAGAAAACACTGTGTTACCACAGGAACTAAACACACTGTCAAGGAACACTGTGTTACCACAAGGCACTAAACACACTGTCAAGGAACACTGTGTT
>NW_019948406.1:14341-15888 GCF_002910315.2 Salvelinus sp. IW2-2015
TAACACCTATTATAACACCTATGATAACATCTATATAAACAGCTTAATAACACCTATATAACACCTATATAACCTATACTACACCTATATAACACTATATAACAGCTATATAACAGCTATAATAACACCCTATATAACACCTATATAGAATATATAACAGCTATATACAGCTATATAACACCTATATAACAGCTACTATATAACACTATATAATAACAGCTATATATAACAGCTAATAACACCTATATAACAGCTATAATAACACCTATATAAACACCTATATAAACAGCTATAACACCTATATAACGCTATATAACACCTATATAACAGCTATATAAACAGCTATATAACACCTATATAACACCTATATACAGCTTTAACAGCTATATAACACCTATATAACACTATATAACAGCTATATAACAGCTATATAACAGCTATATACAGCTAATATAAACACCTATATAACACCTATATAACACCTATATAACAGCTATATAACAGCTAGATAAACAGCTATATAACACCTATATAACACCTATATAACGCTATAACACACTATTAACACCTATATAACAGCTATATAAACAGCTAATAAACACCTATATAACACCTATATAACAGCTATATTGGACCTTAAGGAAGCCAGAGTACACTGTATCCCAAATAGCATAGTGTTCATTACGTAGTGCACTGCTTTTCACCAGGGTCATGGGAATAGAGGCTCATATACAATATCCCTCTCTCTATATAAAGAGTCAGGAAGCCATGGCGGAACAGGCGGAGCTACCGGGTGTTCTGGAAGACCTGCTCTGCTCTGCTCAACACGTCCACACCCATTGTCACAATCAAATCTATTCATTTCTACACCTCCATCTCTAGCTATAAATACACACTGACCACTCTGTCCTTCTTCCTCAGCCGTCTGCCTATGAGGAGAAGAGGAGAGGAGGAGGAGAAGGAAGAGGAGAGGGGACAGGAGGAGGAGAGAGGGAGGAGGAGAGGAGAGGAGAGGAAGCAGAGAGGAGAGGAGTTTGTTTTTGTTTGGTGTTGTGTGTGTTGTCGTGTGTTTGTTTGTATTCGTGTTGATTGTGGGTGTTGTTCGGTTGCTTGGGTGAGGATGGGATGTTGATGTGTTGTGTGTGTGGTGTGTGTGTGTGTGTGTGTGTGTGTGTGGTGTGTGTTGTGTGTGTGTGTTGTGTGTGTGTGTGTGTGTGTGTTGTGTGTGTGGTGTGTGTGTGTGTGTGTGTGTGTGTGTTTAGTGTGTGTGTGTTGGTTTGTGGGTGATGCTAAAGGTGTTTTTGTTGTTGTGGGTGGTGTGTGTGTGTGTGGTGTGTTGTTGTGGTGTGCTGTGTGTGTGTGTGTGTGGTTTGGGTGGTTGATGCTATAGTGTGATTTTTGGCTGTGTGTGTGGCTGTGGGTGTGTGTGTGTGGTGTGTTGGTGTGTGGTCGTGTGTGTGTGTGTGTGTGTGTGTGTGTGTGTGCTGTGTGTGTGTGTGTGTGTGTGTGTGTGTGGGTGGTTTGTTTCTCGGTGCATGCGTATGCGA
>NW_019948407.1:0-959 GCF_002910315.2 Salvelinus sp. IW2-2015
ACGGTTACTGCCATGTTGGACACACACAAGCACACAAACAGAAACACACATACACACACACTCACCATATCCACGAGTGTCTCCTGAAAGGGAAGTTGCTGAAGTGCATCATAGTCCTTTCCCGCACCCTGTGGCAGAGTCCAGGCTTCATGGAACTGTGTACTGAATCTTTCCTCTAACCTTTAACACGATCTACACACACTGCCCTCCACGTGCTGCAACCACTTCCAAAACAACATCATGTCTGCATGCCCCTTACAGTGCTCTACACCATATTAATAATACTCATTCCAGTTATGTGCCACCACGTGGACAAGTCATCATGTAGTCAGTAGATGGGATATGAATAGGCTACATACTGCAAGGCCACCCAAGCTTGGATAAACAAATGCAGTTGCAAGCCTTCAGCGGTGTAAATGAGAGTCCTCAGAGCTGTGACCCAGGAGTCCACACAGGATCAGCTACTAGTTTCTCAGGCGGCTGCTCTTTTCTCCGAGGGATTCTTCCGGCGAGGACCTGGAAATCGCTGTCCCACATCCTCATGGTGAACGGGCTCAGGGATTCATCTCTCCGGAAACCATTCCTTTTCCTGAAAGCCAGGGAAGACGGTTGGAGCAGGAGCAGTCAACGCTGGCATGACAGAGCATGTTACTCTCTCTCTGTCTCTCCCTATATCTCTATGTCTATCTCTATCTTCCTCTCTCCTATCTTTCTCTTCCTCTCTCCATCTTCCTCTCTCCTATCTCTATCTTCCTATCTCCTTTCTCTATCTTCCTCTCCCCTATCTCTATGTCTATCTCTTCCTCTCTATATTCTGCCTGTCCCCATTAGCTCCCGGGGAAGAAGGAATAAGGGGTAAAAAATGTGTGAAGCGCTGCGCTCTCATCCCTGCTCTCCCTCTCTCTCTCTCTCTCTCACGCTCTCTGTCTTGCTCCCTCCCACCCACCTTCCTTCCTTCC
>NW_019948407.1:3636-16342 GCF_002910315.2 Salvelinus sp. IW2-2015
CATTACAACATTACAACATTACATCATTACAACATTACATCATTACATCATTACATCATTACAACATTACAACATTACAACATTACAACATTACAACATTACATCATTACAACGTTACAACATTACATCATTACAACGTTACAACATTGTGGCATTACAGCATTATAGCATCCAGCTGTTTCCATTTGTAATTCTGGGTGTATTTGTGGGCGGTCATCCGTTCCTGACCTGTTTGTTATCCCTTTAGGAGCCAGAGGAGGATGACCATCTGCCCAAGAAGAAGTGGGCGACTGTAGACGCCTCGTACTACGGAGGGAGAGGAGCAGGAGGGATCAAACGCATGGAGGTTTGTCTATACTCTACAGTCATTGTTCTCTGTGGTTTGTACTGTGTGGCTCAGTTGATAAAGCACGGTGCTTGCAAAGACAAGAGTCGTGGGTTCGATTCCTGCTGCGGCCACCCATATGTAAATTGTATACACGCGTGACGTTAAAGTCGCTTTGGATAAAAACATCACCAGTACATTCAAAACATTATGAACACCTCTCTCCAGGACACAGACTGACCAGGTGAATCCAGGTGAAAGTTATGATCCCTTATTGTTGTCACTTGTTAAATCCACTTCAATCAGTGTAGATGAAGGAGAGGAGACGGGTTAAAGAAGGATTTTTAATCCTTGAGACAATTGAGACACGGATTGTGTATGTGTGACATTCAGAGGGTGAACGGGCAAGACAAAAGATTGAAGTACCTTTGAACGGGGGTATGGTAGTAGGTGACCAGGCGCACCGGTTTGTGTCAAGAACTGCAGCGCTGCTGGGTTTTTCACGCTCAACAGTTTCCTGTGTGTTTCAAGAATGGTCCACCACCCAAAGGACATCCAGCCATTTTGACACAACTGTGGGAAGCATTGGAGTCAACACGGACCAGCGTCCCTGTGGAACGAGGGCAAAAGGGGTTCTGAGGGCAAAAGGGGTTCTGAGGGCAAAAGGGGTTCTGAGGGCAAAAGGGGTTCTGAGGGCAAAAGGGGTTCTGAGGGCAAAATGGGGGTGACACTCAATATAGGAAGGTTTATTAATGTTTTTGTACACTCGTGTACTATTTTCAAACATCATGGGGCTGGTTTTACACAGCCTGGATCTCCAGTCATCTGGTACCTAGGCGGTGTGCCCAGAACAGACTAGCCACCGTAGAATGAGAAAAACTCAAAGTCGCACACTATAACTCTAGGCCTCGCCGGCAGTCGCTGTGACTCAGGAGATGTAAAGTAAAGCGAGGTCTTCTTAGATTTGTGTGTTGTAGGCATCTCCTCTCACCATATCTCTACCTTCCATATCTCCTTCTCGCATATCTCCATATCTCCCCTTCCCCATTCCCATATCTCCCCTCTCCCTCTCATCTCCCCTCTCCCCAGTTCGTAATAGATGGTTTAGGCTTATGTCGTCCCTGTCACTCTGACCTTAAGTGCTGCTCTCTCCCATACCTTCATCTCCTACTCCTCCACTTTCTCTCCATATGTGTTTGTGGCTTTGGTCTCTGGTAGTGCTGAGGTCTGACAGAAGTGTCTGCATCTTCCTTCTCTCAGCTGAGTTTTCTGAAGTCACAGGATGTGAGGGTTGAGTTAGTTGTCAGCTTGATGTATCTTCTCATATCTCTCCATATGCCCCTATCTCCATAGTCTCCCCTCGCCCCATCTCTCCATATCGCGCCATATTCATTATCTCTCGCCCTATATTCATATTCTCCCCATATCTCATATCTCCTCCCCACATATCCATATCTCCCCCTCTCCCATATCTCCATATATCCCTCTCCTCTCTCTCTTCTCCCTCAATTTCCCCCTCTCCATATCTCCCTCTCCCCATATTCCCTTCCCATATTCTCATATACTCCCCTCTCTTATCTCCTCCCTTCTCCCATCTCATCCATCATCCCCTCTCCTCTCTATATCTCATATCTCCCCTCCAGATTCTCCATATCTCCTTTCCATCTCCATATCTCCAATATCTCCTCCTCTCCCATATCTCATATCCATATTCCTCCTCTCCCATATTCCCCTCTCCCCCTCCCCATAATCTCCATATCTCCGCCTCTCTCCCATATCTCTATATCTCCCTCTCCCATATCTCCATATCTCCCCTCTCCCATATCTCCATATCTCCCACTCTCCATATCTCATAATTCCCTCCCCATATCTCCATATCTCCCCTCTCCTATCTCCACACTCCCATCTCTCCAATCTCCATATCTCCCCCTCTCTCCATATTCCATCTTCCATATTCTCTTCCATATTCCAATATCCCCCTCTCCCCTATCTCACATATTCCCCTCTCCATATCTCTATTTCTCTCCCCTACTCTCATATCTCCCCTCTCATTTTCATATCTCCCTTCCCATATCCTCTCTCCTATTCCATTTCCCTTCCCCTCTCTATATCTCATATCTCCCCTCCCATATTCCATATCTCCCTATCTCCATATCTCCCCCTCTCTCTATCTCTCCCTCTCTCCCTCTCCTCATATCTCCCTCATCCCTATCTCATATCTCCCCTCTCCTCATATCTCCATTCTCCCCTCTCTTTCTCTCCTCTCCCTCTCTCTTCTCCATTCTCCTCTCCATCTCTCTACCTCTCTCCCTTCTCATATCTCCATATCTCTCTCCATATCTCCATATTCCCTCTCTCCATATCTCCATATTCCATCTTCTTTCCCTCTCTCCCCTCTCATCCTCTTATCTCTCTCCCTCTCGCCCAGTCTCTCTTCTCTTTCCTCTCTCCCCTCTCCCATCTCTCCTTTCTATCTCCCTTCCCTCTCCACATCTCCTTCTTCCCTTCTCCATCTTCCTTTCTCTCCCCTCTTCCTCCTCTCCCATGTCTCTTCTCTCCTCTCTCCCCTGTCCCATATTCCATCTATCTTCTCTCCCCCTCTCCCCATTCTCCTTCTCTCTCCGCCTCTCGTCCATCTCTCCCCTCTCTCCGCCTCCCTCCATGCTCGCCCTCTCCCCTCTGCCCATGTCTCCCCTTCTCTCCCGTCCCTATCCCATCTCTCTTTCTCTCCTCGCTCCCCTCTCCCATTCCCTTTCTCACCCCCTCTCCCATGTCTCTTCTCTCCCTCTCCCCCCTCTCCCCTTTGTACAATTTTCCTCTCCATTCAACTCCGGCACTTGGCAGTTCTTTGTTCAGCTTACTGCTCGCTTGTTACGTTCTCTCTCTCCAAAACTAATATATGCTAATAGATGCTAATAGATGTGTAAAGCTAATAGATTGCAGTGTAAGCTAATTATGCTATATATGCTAATAGATGGGTAAAGCTAATAGATGCAGTGTAAAGCTAAATAGATGCTAGTGTAAAGGCTAATTAGTGCGTGTACTAATAGATGTGTAAGCTACAGATCAGTGTAAAGCTAACAGATGCAGTGTAAAGCTAATAGAAATGTGTAAAGTAAATGTGGTAAGTAATAGATCAGTGTAAAGCTAATAGATGCAGTGTATCCTAATAGATTGTGTAAAGCATACAGATGCAGTGTAAAGCTTAACAGATGCAAGTGTAAAGCTAAAATATGCAGTGTCTCCTCTAATAAGATGTGTAAAGCTAAACTAGTGCAGTGTAAGCTACAGATGCAGTGTAAAGCTAACAGATGCAGTGTGAAGCTAACAGATGCAGGTAAAGCTAATAGATGCAGTGTAAAGTCAACATCTCACCACTACCCTTAATAGATGCTAATAGATGTTGTAAAGCTAATAAGATGCAGCTGAAAGCTAGTAGAATGCTAATAGATGTTGCTAAAGCTAATATAGTTCAGTGTAAGTACAATAGATGCAGTGTAAAGCTAATAGATGTGTAAAGCTAATAGATGTGTAAAGCTAAATAGATGCAGTGTGTAATAGCTATATAATTTGTAAAGCTAATAGATGCAGTGTACAAGCTAACACTCTCCACTACCCTCCTACCTATATCACAGCCCAGAGGAGTTGGCGGGATAGCTTAGGGGGGGACAACGATGCAACTTTCGAACTTTTTCCCTTACGTTGTTGGTGCTTTGTTCTGCTGCAACGTTCATAGCGCGCTCCCCCACTCTCTCCCCTACTGTGTTGACGCAGATACACTCGCTCAAACCCGCGTAACCCTCGTACAAAGTGTGTTTAAGCGGTCAACCTGGCAGTGTTTTTGGATGACGCAGAACGTTCGTAACCTGTTACGACCTAGCAGTGGTGTTAACAGTACAGTTTACCCAGTGGAGACTTAAACCTGCATGATGTTTAACGTACAATCGTGTGTCTAGCAAGTGTGGTTAACCGTCAAACTGCAGTGTGTTGACGTAAACTGGCAGTGTTTGTTGATGTACAAAGACCTGCAGTGTGTTAACGTCCACTGCAGTGTGTTAAGTAACAACCTGCAGATGTGTTATTCGAAGCAGTTGTACACCTGCAGTGGTGTTTGATGTACACCTGTAGGAGTGTGCTTATGTACAAACCTGCAGTGTGTTAAACGTCCAACTGCAGTGTGTTAACGTCCAATTGCAGTTTACTCGGTGTTGACGTCCAACCTGGCTGTTGTTAACGTACAACTGCAGTGTGTTGATCGTCAGCTCTGCAGTGTGTTACAGTAACTTGGCAGTGTGCTTAACGTCAGCGTCCTGCGAGTGTGTTTAAGTCAACATGCAGTGTTGTTACGCGTCAACTGGCAGGTGTGTTAACGTCAACTGCAAGGGTGTTAAACGTCCAAACTGCGTGTGATTAACGTACAACTGGCCATGGTGTTAAGTCAACACCTGCAGTGTGTTACGTACAACCTGCAGTCGTGTTTAACGTCCCAAAACTCGCAGTGGTGTTAACATACAATACCTGCAGTGTGTTAACGTGCAACTGGACAGTTGTGTTTAAGGTCCCACTGAGTGTGTTAAGCGTCAGACTGGCAGGTGTGTTAAGTCAACCCATGACGACAACGCGTGTGTTAACGTACAATGCAGTGTGGTTAACGTCCAACTGCAGTGTGTTAACGTCCAATGCTAGTGGTGTTAAGGTAAACTGCAGTGTTGTTAAGTACATGTGATGTTACAATGTGTGGTTAAGTCAATGCTGCAGCTGTGTTAGATCAAGTGCAAGTGTGTTAACGTACAACACCTGGGCAGTGTGTTAAACGTCCAACTGCTGTGTGTTAACGTCAACTGCAGTGTGTTAAGTCCAAGCCTGCCGATGTGTTAACATTCAACCTGGCAGTGTGTTAACGATACCACCCTGCCTGAGCTGTGTTAACGTCAAACTGGAGTGTGTTACGTCAATTTGCAGTCGTGTTAACGTCAATCTGCAGATGTGATTACTACCTCGGTTGTGATCTTAAGAACGACCATGCAGTGTCGGTCACTCAATGTGTAACGACACTGCAGTGATGTTAAGTCCAGCTGCGTGGTAGTGGTTAACAAACTGGGTTGTTAGAATGCAGTGGGTGGGGGGGGTTTTAACGTAAACAATGGCAGCTGTTGTGTAGTAACCGGAATGTGAACAACATGCAGTGTGTTACGTCAATCCTGTCGAGTGTTATAAAGATGTTTAGACACCCTTCAGGATAGAATGTCATAGCAATATTTTATTCATCAGGGTTGAATAGATATTGATGTGTGTGTGGAGGTGTGTCGTTATTCATCAGGTTGATGATAATGATGTGTGTGTGTGGAGTGTGTTATTCATTCAGGGTAGATCGATATATGATGTGTGTGTGGGGTGTGTGTTTTTCATCAGGGTGATAGATATATGATGTGTGTGGTGTTGGTGTGTGTTTTTCATTAGGGTTGATAGAATAATATGTGTGTGTGGAGATGTGTTGTTATTCATCAGGGGTAGATAGATATATGATGTGTTGTTTATTCATCAGGGTTGATAGATAAGTATATGATGTGTGGTGGTGTGTGTTATTACATAGGGGTTGAAGTATATGTTGTTGTGTGTTTGGTGTGTGTTTTTCATCAGGGTATGATAGATATATGATGTGTGGTGTGGAGGTGTGTGTATTCATCAGGGTAGATAGATTATTGATGTGTGTGTGAGGTGTGTGTTATTCATCAGGGTAGATAGATATATGATGTGTGTGTGGAGGTGTGGTGTTTATTCATCAGGGGTAGATAATATATGATGGTGTGTGTGGAGGTTGTGTGTTATTCATCAGGGTAGAATAGATGTATATGATGTCTGTGTATTCATCAGGGTAGATAGATATATGATGTGTGTGTGGAGGTGTGTGTTATTCATCAGGGTTAATAGTATAATGATGTGTGTGTGGAGGTTGTGTGTTATCATCAGGGTAGATAGTTAATATGATGTGTGGTGGAGGTGTGTGTTATTCATCAGGCGTAGATAGTATATTGAATGTGTGTGTGGAGGTGTGTGTTTATTCATCAGGGTAGAGTAGATATATAGATGTGTGTGGTAGTCTTCATCAGGGTGATAGATATAGTGATGTGTGTGTTATTCATCAGGGTAGATAGATGATGATGTGTGTGTGAGGTGTGTGTATTCATCAGGGTAGATAGATATATGATGTGTGTGGAGGGGTGTGTGTTATCATTAGGGTAGATAGAATATATGATGTGTGTGTGGAGGTGTGTGGTTTTTCACATCAGGGTGAGATAGATATATGATGTGTGTGTGGAGGTGGTGTTATTATCCAGGGTCGTAGATGTATGATGTGTGTGTGTAGTGTGTGTTTTTTCCCGTGGGGAATGGGAGATCATAGAAGCGGGTCCCGTATTAAGAAGACTAAACCTACAGCTTGAAGACGTGTCAATAATTAAACATCACGCTGTCTTCCTGTCGGTGCCTGTGGGTTCTACCGGCAACAGATGTGATGGATTTAATTAAAAACAGGATAAGCTTCAGAAACAAAAGGAAGGTGATGATGGTAAATGAAAACAGTAAACACACACACAACCTGCTAATTGATCATGGGTTATACGAAAAGGACAATGTATGTTTATTTTCACAACGGTGCAATGTTTACAGAACGTTAACGGCAACATGATGTTGAACCTGAATTGACCTTCTGACCCCTCTCTGTTTGTCCTGTCCAGGTGCGATGGGGAGAGAAGGGTCTACAGAAGAGGGGCAAGGCTAGAGAAGGCTAAGAATGCTGTAGTGTCTGTTTCCTGAGGAGGTGGAAGAGCCAATGATGCCAGACGGGCCCAAACCAAACCTACATACCAACAGCGCCAGGAGTCAAATGGTATAACACCTATAAAGGTACGTTCAAGATGACGTCTGGAAATGGAACCCAATTCCTTAACTCTCTTTTTTGGTCAGAGCCTGATAAGGCGGAGTCGGTTGGAGAAGCTTCCGGAAGTTTGGGTGCATTATTGTTTTCACTTCACAGATTCTATACAGTAAATTACATTGTAATCGTGAAAGTTTGGATTCCAATACAATTGTTAATTGACAGTATCTTTATTTTTTACGTAAAATATATATGTTACTTTAGAAAGTATTCACACCCGTTGACTTTCTCCACATTTTGTTGTGTTACAGCCTGAATTTAAAAATGGATTGAAATTAGGTTTTGTGTCGCTGGCCTCTACACACAATAACCCATAATGTCAAAGTGGAATGATGTTTTTAGACATTTTTAAAAGCTGAAATGTCTTGTCTCAATCAGTATTCAACTCTCTTTGTTATGGTAAGCCTAAACAAGTTCAGTAAAAATGTGCGTAACAAGTCATATAATAAGTTGCATGGACTCACTCTGTGTGTAATAATAGTGTTTAACATGATTTATGAATGACTATCTCCATCTCTGTACCCAAACATACAATTATCTGTAAGGTCCCTCAGTCGAGCAGTGAATTTCAAACACAGATTCAACACAAAGACCAGCGAGGTTTCTCCAATGCCTCACAAAGAAGGTCACGCTATTGGTAGATGGGAAACAATAAGAAGAGCAGAGATTGAATATCCCTTTGAGCATGGTGAAAGTTTATTCATTACACTTTGGATGGTGTATCAATACACCAGTCACTACAAAGATCAGGCGTCCTTCTTCCAACTCAGTTGCCGGAGAGGAAGGAAACCGTCAGGGATTTCCCATGAGGCCAATGATGATTTTAAAACAGTTACTGTGATGGCTGTGATGTGAGAAAACTGAGGATGGATCAACGACATCGTAGTTACTCCACAATAATAACCTAAATGACAGAGTGAACAGAAGGAAGCCTGTACAGAATAAAAATATTCCAAAACATGCATCCTGTTTGCAACAAGGCACTAAAGCAGAACTGCAGAAAAATGTAGCAAAGAAATCAACTTTATGTCCTGAATAAAAGCGTTATGTTTGGGGCAATTCCAACACAAACATCACTGAGTACAACTCTCCATAATGTTCAAGTACGGTGGTGGCTGCATCATGTTATGGGTATGATTGTCATCCGCAAGGAATAGGGATTTTGTTGAGTTTTTTTGGGGACAAAAAGAAACAGAATGAAGCTAAGCACAGGCAAAATCCTAGAGGAAAACTGGTTCAGTCTGCTTTCCAACAGACACTGGGAGATGAATTCAACTTTCACAGGTCAATAACCTAAAACACAAGGCCAAATATACACTGGAGTTGCTTACAAGACAACATTGAATGTTCTGTGAGTGGCCAGTTACAGTTTTTGACTAACTCAGCTTTAAAATCTATGGCAAGACTTGAAAATGGCTGTCTAGCAATGATCAACAACCAACGTGACAGAGCTTGAAGAAATAATGTGCAAATATTGAACACCCAGGTGTGCAAAGCTCTTAGAAACTTACCCAGAAAGACTCACAGCTGTAATCACTGCCATAAGGTGATTTTAAAACGTGTAGACTCAGGGGTGTGAAAAATTATGAGAAAATTAGATATTTCTGTATTTTCATTTTCAATACATTTGCAAACATTTCTAAAAACACTTTAAAACACTTTTTTTTATTCTCGGGAGTGTGGATATAAGGTAAAGCGGGTTTTGAATACTTTCTGAAGACACTGTAGATATGAATCAATGTTGTCTTGGTAAGTAACCCAGTGGTGTATTTGGGTGTTTTAGGTTATTGCCCACAGCTGTTCTCTTCCTGTTTTCAGGGTCGACTGGATGCCTGTGGGCATTGCTTTCGGCACAGTAACCACAGAGTTTCTCTCTAAGCCGACACGCGGGACCGGTAAGAAACAACCGCTGATATTCTTAAACCAAACCAAACCAAAACAAAAAAACCTCATGAAACCAGCGTCGGAGGCGTACCGTGGCGTTTCAGTCCTTAAACCCGTTAGGGGCCAGTTTGCTTGACAAGATTAAACTATGACAATCTCCGTTGTGTGTTTTTCTTTGTCAATATTAGGTTAATCTTTGTTGTGAAAACCGGCCCTAGATGTACGACAAGCCAGGGTTGTGGGAGTCAGTTGTGTTAGTTTGCTAGTGCTCTGGAGGCAGGAAGTTGACTGGAACGTGTTGTAGCATTGTGTTGTTGTTACTAATGGGGGATGAAAGCAGACAAAGCTCACAGCAGCAGGATGTGTGAAAGGCAAGGCAGCCTACAGTATATGTTGTGACTATACTGAAACTCTTCTCTACTCTCTCTTCTCTCTGTCTCTCTCTCTCTATGTCTCTCTCTTACTCTCCTCTCTCTCTCTCTCTCCTCACGTCTCTCTCTCTGTGTGCTCTCTCTCTCTGCTCCTCTCTCTCTCTTCTTTCTTATTTCTCGCTCTACTCTCTCTCCTCCTTCTCTCTCTCGTTTCTCTCTCTTCTCTCTCTCTCTCCTCTCTCTTCTCCTCTGATTCAGATCTCTCTCTCTCTCTCTCGTCTCTTCCTTCTCTTCGTCTCTCTTCTCCTCTCGTCTCTTTCTCTCGTCTCTCTCCTTCTCGTCTCTTCTCTCTCTCTCATCCCACTCTCTCTTCATCCTTTTCTCTCGTCTCTCCTCTCAACAACTCTTACTCTCTTCTTAGCTCTCTCTCTGCTCATCTCTTACTTCTCACTCGTCTCTCTTCCTTCTCTCTCTCCTCTATACTCTTCTCTCTCTCTCTCTCTCCTGTCGTTCTGTTAATACTTCTCAGGTCTCTCATCTCTACCCATTTCTCTTCTCTTATCTTCTCATCCTCTCGTCTTCTCATCTTCTCTCTCTCTCCTTGCTCTCTGTGCTCTTTCTTTCATTTTCTCTAGTCATCTCTTTCTTCCCTCTCTCTCTCTCTTAGTGTCTGCTCTCTCTCTGCTTATAAGAACAGAGGTTTTTCAGGCCGTAAGTCACAGCGAGACATGCCAAAGAGTAATGTATACAATGTGCAGAATATAGCTCAAGTTGCTGCCCTCAGTTTTATTCAACCTCTGGTGCCTCAACTCTCAGTACTGGAGAGGCAGCGTTTTCACACTCCAATGCATAGCTACTAGACTGGTCAAGTGTTTGTTTAAGACAAGGTGGTGATGGTCACTTAAGGTAATAATAAAACCACGTTGTCCTTTGTTTGGGTTACGTGGCAATAGTGATTGTGTGGTGTGTAGTGTGGTGGTGTTGGTGTATGTGTGTGTGTTGGTGTGTGTGTGTGGTTGTGGTAAGGGTGTGTGTGTAATCGTGTGGTGTGTGTGTGCTGTGTGGTAAACGTGTGTGGTGTGAGTGTGTGTGTAATAGTGTGTTGTGTGTGTGTGTGGAGTGTGTGTGTGGTGTGTGTGTGTGGTGTGTTGTGGTGTGGTGTGGTGTGTGTGTGGTGTGGTACGTGGTGGTGGTGTGTGCTGGTTTGAGTGTGCGTTGGTCAATATAAATCAAATCAAACATTTTACGTTAGTCACATACACATGGTTACGCAGATCTTATATGTCGAGGTGTCAGCGTAAATGCTTGTCTTCTAGTTCCGAAATGCAGTATAACCAACAGTAAATCTAACCTAACAGTTGTCCACCTACTACACTTAACAACACACACAAGTGTAAAGGGATCAAGAATATGTACATACAAGATTATAGAATAGTGGTGGTACAGAAACGGCATGGCAGATGCAGTAAAGATGTAATAGATACGGGTATATACGGTATGAGATGAGTACTGTAAGGGTAGTAAACCATACAGAGTGGCATAGTTATAAAAGTGCTAGTGGTACACTGTTTGCCATAAAGATGGCAAGACTGCAGTAGATAGATAAGAGTAAAAGTATATATACATTATGAGCTGCGGTAATGTACGGGTATCTGTAAACAAATTGTATTAAGTGGCATTGCTTGTAAAGTGGTAGTGGGTTAAAAACATTTTTACATATGAATTTCCATCAATTCCATTATTTGTAAAGTGGCTGGAGTTAGAGTAAGTATTTTGGCAAGCGGCCCGCTAAATGTTATGGTGGCCGTTTTACATTTGAATGGCTTGCAGATAGGAAGCTGTTTTTTTTTTCAGTCTCTCGGTCCCCTGTTTGATGCACCTGTATGACCTCACCTATCGGCTTACTGGATGAATAGCGGGTGAACAGGCAGTGGGCTTGGGTGGTTTGTTGTCCTTGATGATCTTCTAATGGTCTTTCCTGTGACACGAGATTATTCGTGGTGTAGGTGTCTGGAGGCAGATAGTTTGCCTGGTGATATCGCGTTCTGCAGTAGACACATCACTACTCGTCCTCTGGATGGCTTTAACGGTTTGCGTTGGCGCGGAGCAGTTGCGTAACCAGCGGTGATCCAGCCTCGACAGGAGCTCTCCGATTGTTGATACTGTAGAAGTTTTAGTGAGTGCTGATTTGGTGACAGTCCGAATTTTTTCTAGCCTCTCTGAGGTTTGAGGAGGCGCTGCTCGCGCTTTCTTCAAACGCAACAGCTGTGTGGTGGGTTGGAGCTCCAATTCAGTTTGTCCGTGATGTGTAGTACCACCGAGGGACTTAAAACCTTTCCAACCTTCCTCAATCACTATGTGACCCCGTCGATGTGGATAGGGGGGGCTCCTCTTGCTGTTTTGCCTGAAAGTTCACAATCATCTCCTTTGTTTTGTTGACGGTTGGGAGTATGAGGTTATTGTTCTGTCACACCCGGGCATGCTTCGTGTCCAGGCCTACCCTGTACGCGTTCGTCGTTGTTGGTAATCAAAGCCTACCACTGTAGTGGTCATCATCCGCAAACTTGATGATTAGTTTGGAGAGCTCTGCATGAAGCAAGGCACGCGTCTGGTGAGAAAGGGAAGTACAGGAGAGGGCTAGACGCACCCTTGTGTGGGGCCCAGTGTTGGGCGTAGGAATCAGAGCGGGGTTGGAGATGTTGTGTACTACCCTCTTCACACCTGGGAGGCACGTCGGAGTACCAGGACCGTTTGCAACAGGGCGGGCGTCCGAGACCAGGGTCTGCGAAGCTTGAAACAAGTCTTGGAGGGTCTATGTGTTAAAGAATGCTGGAGCTGTAATTCGATGAAACAGCATTCTCTCAATGGGTATATCCTTTTGTCAGATGTTAGTGGTCAGTGTGGCAGTGTGGTTGCGGATTGCGTCGTCTGTGGACTCCTTATTGGGTCGATGTATACAATTGGGCAAATTGGATGTGGGTCTAGGGGTGTCCGTATGGGTTGGAGGCTGATATCGTCCTTGATAGTCTTCAAAGCATTCATAGATGATCACGGAAGTGAGCTCTACGGGCGGTAGTCGTTAGTTTTAGGCCTCAGTTACCTTAGCTGTTTTGGGAACAGGAACAAAATGGTGTGGGCCCTCTTGAAGCATGTGTGGGAATCTTCTTCAAACAACAACGGAGAGGAGGG
>NW_019948407.1:16367-19519 GCF_002910315.2 Salvelinus sp. IW2-2015
GTGTTATTCATCAGGGTAATAGATATATGATTGTGGGTGTGGAGGCTGTGTGTTTTTCATCAGGGTAGATAGATATATGATGTGTGTGTGGAGGTGTGTTATTCATCAGGGTAGATAGATGTATGATGTGTGTGTGGAGGTGTGTGTTTTTCCGTGGGGAATGGGAGATCATAGGAAGCGGTCCCGTATTATAGAAGCTAAACCTACAGCTTGAAGAACGTGTCAATAATTAACCACTCACCTGTCTTCTGTCGGTGCCTGTGGGTTCTACCCGGCAACAGATGTGATGGATTTAATTAAAAACAGGATAAGCTTCAGAAACAAAAGGAAGGTGATGATGTAAATGAAAACAGTAAACACAACACACAACCTGCTAATTGATCATGGGTTATACGAAAAGGACAATGTATGTTTACTTTTCACAACGGTGCAATGTTTACAGAACGTTAACGGCAACATGATGTTGAACCTGAATTGACCTTCTGACCCCTCTCTGTTGTGTCCTGTCCAGGTGCGATGGGGAGAGAAGGGCTCTACAGAAGAAGGGGCAAGGCTAGAGAAGGCTAAGAATGCTGTAGTGTCTGTTCCTGAGGAGGTGGAAGAGCCCATGATGCCCAGACGGGCCCCCAAACCCAAACCTACATACCAACAGCGCCAGGAGTCCAAATGGTATACCCCTATAAAGGTACGTTCAAGATGACGTCTGGAAATGGAACCCAATTCCCTTAACTCTCTTGTTTTGGTCAGAGCCTGATAAGGCCGAGTCGGTTGGAGAAGCTTCCGGAAGTTTGGGTGCATTATTGTTTTCACTTCACAGATTCTATACAGTAAATTACATTGTAATCGTGAAAGTTTGGATTCCAATACAATTGTTAATGACAGTATCTTTATTTTTACGTAAAATATATATGTTACCTTTAGAAAGTATTCACACCCGTTGACTTTCTCCACATTTTGTTGTGTTACAGCCTGAATTTAAAATGGATTGAAATTAGGTTTTGTGTCGCTGGCCTCTACACACAATAACCCATAATGTCAAAGTGGAATGATGTTTTTAGACATTTTTAAAAGCTGAAATGTCTTGTCTCAATCAGTATTCAACCTCTTTGTTATGGTAAGCCTAAACAAGTTCAGTAAAAATGTGCGTAACAAGTCATATAATAAGTTGCATGGACTCACTCTGTGTGTAATAATAGTGTTTAACATGATTTATGAATGACTATCTCATCTCTGTACCCAACACATACAATTATCTGTAAGGTCCCTCAGTCGAGCAGTGAATTTCAAACACAGATTCAACCACAAAGACCAGCGAGGTTCTCCAATGCCTCACAAAGAAGGTCACCTATTGGTAGATGGGAAACAATAAAGAAGAGCAGAGATTGAATATCCCTTTGAGCATGGTGAAGTTATTCATTACACTTTGGATGGTGTATCAATACACCCAGTCACTACAAAGATACAGGCGTCCTTCTTCCTAACTCAGTTGCCGGAGAGGAAGGAAACCGCTCAGGGATTTCACCATGAGGCCAATGATGACTTTAAAACAGTTACTGTGATGGCTGTGATGTGAGAAAACTGAGGATGGATCAACGACATCGTAGTTACTCCACAATAATAACCTAAATGACAGAGTGAACAGAAGGAAGCCTGTACAGAATAAAAATATTCCAAAACATGCATCCTGTTTGCAACAAGGCACTAAAGCAGAACTGCAGAAAATGTAGCAAAGAAATCAACTTTATGTCCTGAATACAAAGCGTTATGTTTGGGGCAAATTCAACACAACACATCACTGAGTACAACTCTCCATATGTTCAAGTACGGTGGTGGCTGCATCATGTTATGGGTATGATTGTCATCCGCAAGGAATAGGGATTTTTTGTTGAGTTTTTTGGGGACAAAAAGAAACAGAATGAAGCTAAGCACAGGCAAAATCCTAGAGGAAAACCTGGTTCAGTCTGCTTTCCAACAGACACTGGGAGATGAATTCACCTTTCAGCAGGTCAATAACCTAAAACACAAGGCCAAATATACACTGGAGTTGCTTACCAAGACAACATTGAATGTTCCTGAGTGGCCCAGTTACAGTTTTGACTTAACTCAGCTTTAAAATCTATGGCAAGACTTGAAAATGGCTGTCTAGCAATGATCAACAACCAACGTGACAGAGCTTGAAGAATAATGTGCAAATATTGAACAACCCAGGTGTGCAAAGCTCTTAGAAACTTACCCAGAAAGACTCACAGCTGTAATCACTGCCATAAGGTGATTCTAAAACGTGTAGACTCAGGGGTGTGAAAACTTATGAGAAAATTAGATATTTCTGTATTTTCATTTTCAATACATTTGCAAACATTTCTAAAAACACTTTAAAACACTTTTTTTTATTCTTGGGAGTGTGGAATAAGTAAAGCGGGTTTGAATACTTTCTGAAGACACTGTAGATATGAATCAATGTTGTCTTGGTAAGTAACTCCAGTGTGTATTTGGTGTTTTAGGTTATTGCCCACAGCTGTTTCTCTTCCTGTTTTCAGGGTCGACTGGATGCCCTGTGGGCATTGCTTCGGCAACAGTACCACAGAGTTTCTCTCATAAGACCGACCACTGCGGACAAGGTAAGAAACAACCGCTGATATTCTTAAACCCAAACCCAAACCCAAAACCAAAAAACCTCATGAAACCAGCTCGGAGGCGTACCGTGGCGTTTCAGTCCTTAAACCACGTTAGGGGCCAGTTTGCTTGACACAGATTAAACCTATGACAATCTCCATTGTGTGTTTTTCTTTGTCCAATATTAGGTTTAATCTTTGTCTGTGAAACCGGCCCTAGATGTACGACACAGCCAGGGTTGTGGGAGTCAGTTGTGTTAGTTTGCTAGTGCTCTGGAGGCAGGAAGTTGACTGGAACGTGTTGTTAGCATTGTGTTGTTGTTACCTAATGGGGATGAACAGCACGACAAAGCCTCACAGCAGCAGGATGTGTGAAAGGCAGGCAGCCCTACAGTATATGTTTGTGACTATACTGAACTACTCTCTCTCTCTCTCTCTCTCTCTCTGTCTCTCTCTCTCTATGTCTCTCTCTCTCTCTCTCTCTCTCTCTCTGTCTCTCTCTCTGTGTCTCTCTCTCTCTGTCTCTCTCTCTCTCTCTCT
>NW_019948408.1:0-1496 GCF_002910315.2 Salvelinus sp. IW2-2015
AGCACGCCCCCATTCTCATCAACAGGGCTGTTGTGGAGCAGGTTGAGAGCTTCAAGGTCCTTGGTGTCCACATCACCAACAAACGAACATGGTCCAATCACACACCAATGGTCCAAGCACACCAAGACAGTCGTGAAGAGGGCACGACAAAACCCATTCCCCCTCAGGAGACTGAAAATATTTGTCATGGGTCCTCAGATCCTCAAAAGGTTCTACAGCTGCACCATCGAGAGCATCCTGACTGTTTGCATCATTACCTGATATAGCAACTGCTCAGCCTTTGACCGCAAGGTACTACAGAGGGTAGTGCGTACGGCCCAGTACATCACTGTGGCCAAGCTTCCTGCCATCCAGGACCTCTATACCAGGAAGTATCAGAGGAAGGCCCTAAAAATTGTCAAAGACTCCAGCCACCCTAGTCATAGACTGTTCTCTCTGGTACCGGAGCGCCAAGTCTAGGTCCAAGAGGCTTCTAAACAGCTTCTACCCCTAAGCCATAAGACTCCTGAACATCTAATCAAATGGCTACCCAGACTATTTGCATCCCCCCATTCTTTTACACTGCTGCTACTCTCTGTTATTATCTATGCATAGTCACTTTAATAACCTCAATTACCTCAACTAACCCGGTGACCCCGCACATTGACTCTGTACTGGTACCCCCTGTATATAGCCTCGCTATTGTTATTTTACTGCTGCTCTTTAATTATTTGTTACTTCTATATCTTATTCTTATTTTATTTCTTTACTACATTGTTGGTAAGTAAGCATTTCACTGTAAGGTCTACACCTGTTGTATTCGGCTCATGTGACAAATTCAATTTGATTTGATCAGCAAAACACCCCCACACCATCACACCTCTTCCTCCATACTTCATGGTGGGAACCACACACGCAGAGATCATCCGTTCACCTACTCTGCGTCTCACAAAGACACCAACAATCTTAAAGGACAGATTTMCACTTTTAACAAGGCACACCTGTTAATTGAAATGCATTCCAGKTGACTACCTCATGAAGCTGGTTGAGTGAATGCGAAGAGTGTGCAAAGCTGTCATCAAGGCATTAAGGGTGGCTACTTTGAAGAATCTCAAATATACGAACATAGCTTAAATCAAGTGTGGAACCACAGTTCTAACCTAAATGACTGCAATAAGTACAATAAGACAACCGTAACAAATATTGTCTCGCGCCACCGGTTCTGCGGTGCCTACCCAGCATTGAGCGAAAGTCGCGGAGCGAGCACAGTGTATTGACCAGCATGTTCAGAAGCACCAGTGTTTCAGCGGGGGGAAAAGGATAATGGGAGAAAGATGAGAAGGAAAACAATAGCAAAGCGCATTTTCTCACCTCGAATATGAAGAAGAGGAGGAGGAAACCCTAAATATGAAGACTTTTGCATCACACATCGCACAGCCACCTCCATGTGTACCTAAACGTTTAAACGTATTTGTATCTGGTCTTATACAGTACTGCCCATTCGGCTAGAGCGAGTA
>NW_019948408.1:6867-8789 GCF_002910315.2 Salvelinus sp. IW2-2015
ATATAAAAATATTTTTTTTTATATTAACACTTTTTGATTATACAATGATTCCATATGTGTTTATTCATAGTTTTTTGATGTCTTCACTATTTTCTGAAATGTAGAAAATAGTCAAAATAAAGAAAAACTCTTGAATGAGTAGGTCTGTCCAAACTTTTGACTGGTACGTATATTTTTTTAAATATAGAAGAAGGAAAGCCCTTAAGATAAATACTCCACTTGTTTAGATAAAAATTTAGATATTTTTTTAGTAAAGTAAAGTAATATGTTGGAGAGTGTGTTTGTGGCAACTTCGACCCACCCTCCTTCTACTAAGGGGTAACTGCCCCCTGGGGGCTATTACCTTTATGTTATGAATGTGTTATCTACCTGTCATTTTTAGACAATGCATAGCCGGTAAGCGCTAGTCTTATGCTAGCAACTTCACTAAGCAGTAAAATGCTAGCAGTATCTCATGGTTAGCATAGCTGCTAGAGAGTTACCGCGGTACTTTAAAAAAAATGCCCCTTTCTAAAAACTAATTGAATGAAATAAACAAAAAAAAGTGTCAACTGCATGCCATTTTTTCCCTGTATAGTTTAATTCGCGCTATAAGCCATGAATCTTCATCCACTATTAACCATCTTTATTTCCCAAACGTTGCTTTTTTGTATCAAGCAATTAGCACATTGTTTTTAGGGATAGACATCGTGTTTTAGGGAATTAGACATTGTTGTCTTAGGAATTAGACATTGTTCTTACGGGAGGGCTAAGTTACTCCCCTAGTACCCTAAGGCATCGTGAGCAAATTGAAATTCACATGTAGTACGTTATCCCTTCGAATAAACCCTCCATTCAAATAATTGTTGAAATAATTAAACATGTTAACTTTGAAAGTCATGGATCATTGCCCAAAGCTTAACTTGTTGCTTTCATCTTGAGGCAGCTTTGTCCAGTCTTGCCATGTCATGCCACGGTAGCATTATAACCGAACTAGCTTAAATCAAGTGTGTTTTGTCGCTCACGATTTATGTCGCTAATTACCCTACCCGGACTGTCTATTACAGCACAGACTGCAGAAGAGAAGAAAGCACACACACCCGGTGAAAGAGAACGTAGAAGAGAATCCACCATGCAACACCGCTCACCAGAAGTTGAAAACGAGGGTTTGGCTCGAATATTATCATACAATATTTTTGGGACAAAGTTTTCTCTTGTATCTGTCGGGGTTGGCACGCGTCTGCTCATTATGGTGGCATCATATGCCCATCTTGACCGACCGACATAAATCCTATTTGTACGTTAGTAATATAGCACCTCACTTCCTCGCTTGAGGGTTTACAACTTGGAAGCCACAAGGCTGTAGTAGTAGTAGTGACACAGAGAGCATTCACCTCTCAGCGGTGTTTTGTCATAATGGCGCTAATGTGAGAGAGCGGCATGGTGGGGGCAGCCATTGATCTCAATGATGGAGCGAGGAGGAGAGGGGGAGAGGAGAGCAAAAACCTTTGGCAAGGGGAGGTGGTGAAAAGAACGACAAGCCAAGACAGCAACAAGTAACATGTTGCTGCTACTCCTAAATAAAAGAAGGATTCTGAATCATAGCTTTACAATGCAACTTTATTTATTTTTTGGCAAGACATAAGAATTTATGAAGAATAATATTTTATCATCATCACAGGGATTTTCTGATGTTTCAATCTAGCTATGATTTTGACCATTACGGACCATAGCTGGCAATACATCATATAATAAATCAAATWAAAAAACACTGACTGACCCACAATTACATATAAGTGAGACAACTTGTACGATTAATTTCTTATCTCCAAGCAGGTACTAGTGTCAGACAACCCCAGTGTCGAACGCATCGAGGATGGCGACTTCATGGCAGAGGTACACTGGATGATGGCAGTGTGCATGTGTGTGAGTGCGTGTGTGAG
>NW_019948408.1:11915-15882 GCF_002910315.2 Salvelinus sp. IW2-2015
TGCTGCATTGGTTAGGACTTTCTATGTATGACTTTTTGACATCTCATCTCTAAGTCTTGGAGCTACAGTCACGCTCAAAGGCTGACCTGGTTGCCATGGTGCTGAGCATGCAGCGAGAGATGGACAACCTGAGGGAGCAAATCAGATGCCTCACAGGTGAGGGCCAGCAGGAGAAGTAGGAGGAAGTTGCCCCTAGACACTGATCTGAGTTCATTTTTATATTTCCCTGCTAATGATTAAGGTCAGGAGTAGAGGGAGAAATGCTGTTCCTAGATCTGTGCCTAAGAACAACCCAGGATGCTTTAAATCTCTTGGATTTTTGTGGGATTCATACTATGCTAGCGTGTGGAAAGTTGGCACGTAACCTGGAGCCCTGATCGAGAGGACGGAGGTGTGGTCGAGCAGCACGGACCGGAGAACTACATCTCCCAGCATGCCTGAGATCCTGGTGAGGAGTGGTGCCATGACAACGTCGGCCCTGCTGGCCTCTCCAGGGGTGCTGAACGGGTGCGGGGCAAACTAGAGCCCCCCACCCCCACCAGAATGGATACCCTCCTGGGTCTCATGAGGGGGGTTCCCAGATCAATGACACCCCTCTATCAGGAGGTGATGAACCCTTTAAATGTCTTTGACGTCAAAAATATATGCATAAGTTTTCAGGAGAGGTTAAAAACTGTACTAGAAGTCCTTTTGATGTCATGCAATATCAAAATAAATCTATTCTTTGAAGTTGACTGAATAGGCCTTTGGTCTTGTCTTATAGCAGAATGCCAATATACAACCGGGTCCTAATGATTGGCACCCTTGATAAAGATGAGCCAAAGTAGACTGTATAAAATAAAAATTACAAATACTGAGCTATATGTATGCAAAAAATGGAAATTAATTATTTTATACTAAAACATTGCTCAGAGAAAGGATTTTGTGTAAAAGTATAAAATACAATATAAGAGTCAACATTTTTGCACCCTGTTTTCAATACTCTAGCACCCTCCCCTTGTGAGGATAATGACACTGAGCCTTTTTCTAAAATGTGTTATGAGTTGGAGAACACTTGGAGGGATCTTAGACCATTCCTCCATACAGCATCTTTCCAGGTCCTTGATATCCTTCGTCTTGTGCTTATGGACTGCCCTCTTCAGTTAAAACTACAACTTTTCAATGAGGTTCAATCCAGAGACTGAGCTGGCCATTGTTGAAATGTTGATTTTGTAGTCAATGAACCATTTCTTGTGATTTTTGATTAGGCTTGGGTTATTGTCTTGCTGGAAGATCCACTTAAGGCCAAGTTGTCAGCCCTCCTGGCAGAGGCAACCAGTTTCTTTGGCTAAAATGTCCTGGTACTGGGTAAAGTTCATGATCGTTACCATAACAAGGGCCCCAGGAACAGTGGAAGCAAAATCATTTTGACCCCTATCTCGTTCTCTGAGCAAATGTATTAGTATAAATAATATAATTGCCAAAAATGTTTAGCTTAAATTATAGCTCAGTATTGTCTTTTATTTTTTTTACACAGTCTTTTTGGCTCATCTTTATCAAGGGTGCAACAATTACGGACCCAACTGTATCTCTTAAAATGGGACCATACAATTTTTCTTTTTTATTGTTTTATTGTTTTCTGCTTTCTGTAAAGATTATTTTAAAAACTTGTTCTTTATATTTTTTTTTATTTTTTTCTTTTCTTCTATTTTTCTCTTTTTTTTATAAACATTATCTTATTCGCACAAAGGGAATGTTGTTATTCAAATCTAAGATTACGGCCTTTGTTTTTACTTTTAAACCGACGTATATCCTTCACCCTAATGTTCTAGTATACCGTCCAGTTTCATCACTCAGCGCCAGCCCAGCCAGCAAGCTGACTTTTCTTGACCCTGTAACACCGGGCACCACTGCCCAGAAGCTGACCAATGACCTGCTCCGGGCCTCTATCTTAAGAGCCAGGAAAGCGGGTACGTGGGGACTTGCCTGGCCTCCTACGTCCACCATCTCCTACATCCACCATCAATCTCAACGCCGTGCCAATTCGCAAACAACAAGAGGCCAACCTAAGCCCGCCCTGCCTGCAGACCGAGACCAAGAATTCACAAGAGGGGATTTTTCCACTCCAGCGCAAACTGAGTAAGTCTCGTCTGTACTACAGCTGAGAATAGCTAAACACATCCCCTCCATAACACGAAACACAGTCCCCTCATAACACTTCACACCCCCCAAACGCTATAGTATCTCACCCTACACCCCACCCCCATACACAGCGGTAGTTATTATGCGCTTACTGCGTCTGGATGGTCACCAGCGCCACCCACCCTACCACGGCTCTAATTAACACAGGAGCAGGGCAGGATTAGACGTCCCTGAGTCGGCTTGAAGCTTATAAAAAAAATAACACACTGTCTCCCTATCGCACGGCGCTTGCCTCCATTTAACAGCTAAACACCCAGCCCCCCATTAACGAGCCGCCTAAAAACACCACGCACCAGACCGATAACCGAGAACCGCCCGAGGTGTTTAGCTTCCTCCATCCCCCATTCGCGCCCACCGCCTATGCGCGTCTGTGCAATTTAACAGGGCCTAGCCTGTAATATGAAAAAAGAAGAAAAAACGGCTTCAACCACACCCTGCGAAGAGGAATAACACACAGAAGCTAAGGAGCGATTAAATTAGTCACCACCCATGGCCATTTTTAACAGGTTTGACTACGCCCAGGCTCAGTCACATCCACTCTCGCCCCGGGTCCCCCCCGCAAACAGCAGTCTGTTCTCACACTGTGACCCCTACACGCTCGAATTTATAATGACAGCTAGTCACCACGGACCCCCAAAACAGATTGCTCTAGACTTTATCGAACACACGGCCCGCTATGTGTTAGCCATATAACTCACAGGGCTCCTCACACCATACCACGCATCCAGACACAATGTCTATACTCACAATCTCCCCATTGGGATTTGGCATGGGTCTCCAGAGTCACAAAAAGTTCTACAGCTGCACCATCGAGAGCATCCTGACCGGCTGCATCACCGCCTGGCTTGGTATCTGACCGTAAGGCGCTGCAGAGGGTAGTGCATACGGCCCAGTACATCACTGGGGCCAAGCTTCCTGCCATCCAGGACCTATATACTATGCGGTGTCAGCTGTCAGAGGAAGGCCCAAAAAATTGTCACCCAAGTCATAGACCTTTCTCTCTGCTACCGCATGTCGAGCGGTACAGGAGCGCCAAGTCTAGGACCAAAAGGCTCCTTAACCGCTTCAATCCCACCTCTGTTTTTACACTGCTGCCACTCGTTGTTTATTATCTATGCATAGTCACTTTACAAATTACCTTGACTAACCTATATCCCCGYGCATTTACTCGGTACCTGTACCCCCTGTATATAGCCTCGTTATTGTTATGTCATTTTCTTGTGTTACTAGTTTATTTAGTAAATATTTTCTTAACTCTATTTCTTGAACTACATTGTTGGTTAAGGGCTTGTAAGTAAGCATTTCACAGTAAGGTCTACACCTGTTGTATTCGGCRCATGTGACAATACAATTTAATTTGATTCGACAATGCTCTGATCATTGGCGGATCACCCCCAACCCATAGGAATCCCCACGCAGTTGACTACTTTAAAATGGCGGAACCCCTTAATGGCAATGTCCTTGCAAAAACGGGTTATTTCCAAGTAATGATAACTTTACATCTCTATAGGTTTCTGACCTTTGACCTCTCACCCACAGGGGCGGTGCAGCACTACTTCCCAGGGAAGACGGACTCGGAGATCAAGGGCTACATCCGCCAGAAGCTGCAGAACGAAGCCAAGCGGCTCCGCAAGAAGCCTCATCTGGCCGTGAAGGTGGAGCCAGAGGCCGGGGCGGAGAGTACTTTCTACATCTAAGGGGTGTGGCCCCACCGAGCCCCACCCCCTGTTCCACCCAGGGAGTGAAGTGGCCCGCCCCTGTCCAGGTTAAAGTGCAATTATGGGAG